>NW_007245921.1:84429-117321 GCF_000164805.1 Carlito syrichta
AGGCGCGGGGGTCCGGCTGTCCGCGCCCTCCACGGGACCCTGCGGTCCGGGGAGGGGCTCTGGGCCCGCATGCAGTCTCACCAGGCGCCTGGGAGAGGGCACCAGGTGCGCCGGGACCCCCGGGAGCGCCCTCCCGCCGCGGGCAGCGCCTGCGGTAACAGAGGGAGAGGTTAGCCGAGCCGCCTCCGCCGCTGGAAGCAGCGCGACCACCGCTCCTTAATTGGGACCCCCAGGCCCGGAAAGGAATGGGGGCCACGGGGCGGCACTGACCGGTCCCTTCTTCTCGGGACGCTTGGCGCCTCGAGTTCTTGAATTTAGTGGAACTCCTGAGTTAGTGAGAACTCTAGTCCACCGCGAACGCATGAGCACAAGAGGCTTACTCGTGGAACCAAGACAGACCCGAGAGAGGGCCCAAGCGCGCAGGCTTTAAACGGTCACCACCTTAGAGGCCAGCCCTGCTATGATCGCAGACGCTCACGGACGGACTCCCAGCCCATGCAGCCCCTTCAACAGGCGCGGCACGAGTCACGTGCCACCAACACCCAAGGGGCAGGAAGCTCAAGGAAGCCCGAGTGGTGAGCAGGAGGGGAAGGAGTCTCTGGGCGCTCGGCTCAGAGGGGCTGCCGCCAGGGCCCCGCTTTCTCTCCAGGTCCACCCTGGCCTCGAAGACAGCTCCGAGGCGCTAGCAGGGCTGGGGATGCCGAGGGGCTGCCTCCTCTGTCACCATGGCGACCGGGTCTCAGGACCCGCCTCAGAGTTACCATCCTGCAGCAGGCACTGGGCAGGACCCTGAGGTATGCTGGTGGCCCAAATGCCACCTCACCCCAGGCCTAAGCACGCGGCCCTGGGCAGCCTTGAAGGAGCCAGCCTCAGCTCACTCGGGAGATCCGCTACTCAGCGACTCCAAACCGAATCAGACCTGGAGGTGACGCTGAGCAGTCCCTCCCCAGACGCACAGCAGGCCCGGCCACCAACCTCCTCAGAGGCAGGACGCTGCGCTTGGCCGCCTTGAACCTGGGTGCTCAGAGGCTTTTGCCTGCCTCCAGGGAGGGAGGGAGCAAGGACAAACTTGCCTGTGGTGGGCTCTGGGGGGGCCGTCCCCACCTGCCTGTCTCCCTAGTTTCCAGTCCTTATAGCAGTCTGGAAGAGCCACAGGGCAACGTCAAGATACAAAGCACTGGCAAAGCCGAGGCAAATGCATGGAGAATCAGAGGCAGATTCAGGTTATCGGGGTTGAAGGGTGTCACTGGGTGATGGGCACAGAGTTTTGCTTTGGAGTACTGAAAATTTTGGAAATAGGTAGTGGTATGGTTATACGACATCATGACTGTAATTAGTGCCATTGACTTTACATTTAAAATGGTTAGACTGGCATATTTTATGTGATGTTATGCTTTTCACCACAAGAAAAACGTAATTTAAAAAGATAGAAAAACACGAAGAACAATGAAACCCAACGCTAAAGGTTCTTTCCCTCTTTAATCCCTCCTGGTATCCTATAATCAAACACACAAGGGCTTTTCCTCCAATGCCACAGTTTAACAACTGGCATCATGTAGTAAATGATACCAGGCTTTTTATTAAGATTAAGGGAACTTTGTGGACTAGTAAATGGCTCGGTTTTCCTCTATGTGACTCACCACAACCATCACAGTTCTTTCTACCAATTCTAAATAATTTTTGCAAATATAATTTAATTTTATGACCTTTATAGCAAGAACTCAGGATGGACATTGGTTCAGCTTTCTTAAAGCTGCGTTGGAAGCACTGACTATCCCAGAAATAGGTTGCACAGCCACAAATGGACGGAAAGACATTCTCACACTGAGTTGTGAATAGACAAGTTTGTCCTTTCTTCTATTATGGAAACAATATTGTTTACTCATTTTCTTTAAAGTCCTCACGCTTCAGAAACCAATAAAACCTACATTACTATAAGAAAAAAAGGACAATTCTATACCTAAATTGGCATACATTTTAGCTTAATGGTACATCTAAAAACTTTGAAGATTTATATTCATTCTGCAACTCAAGTTACTATTTTATACATGCACTAAATGAAAATTCAGTTCATCTGTCCACTGGTAAAGGTTACACTTCTGGGTACAGGCTGATGGATGCTGTACTCAGAACTGATAGGTCTTGGGCTTACTTGTATCATTAAGAGTAGAAATTGAAAGTACATTCCTTGTTACAAGTTAGCAATAAGGCAAAGCTATGTGTTACTACTTCAGATGTTCGAGAATAATCTCAGTTTGCACTGGCACAGGCTTACCACTTCAAGCAAAACAAAGCTGCTGATCATACAATCTCTGTCCAGACTGACCCTACCCAGAGCTAGTCTAGCCCAGTAGGAAGTCCTCAGCTCTAGAAAGCCAAATTCTAGAATGCCTACAATAGTATATATAGGTTTTTATTTTAAGAAAATTATTTCTCTAATTTAAGTAATAATTATGGTTAGAGTTAGAACAGAAAGCTTAGGCTTCATATTGCTAGTCCAGTTTTCTAATTGCTCAAAGCTATCTTTCACAGAATCCTATATTTTTTTTCATTTAATTTTTTCCCTTTGGTAGCTCAATTATTCTTAAAATTTCCACTACACTAAAATTATTGTTTTTTATTTCTAGAAGTCCCATTTATATAAGTAATGTAAGTATTCATGTAAATAGACCTAAACTATAAAACTTAAAATCAGAGTGACCCAGCTCAGAGCAGAAGCAAAGAGGCGCAGTTGCAGCCAGCCCAGGTGGTTACTCTGCTGGGGCTCTGGGCCCTTCTCAGGCAGCCCTGACCTCCTTGTATGGTGATTACAGGTGGGCCCTCTCTCCTACAGTGGACCTGTACGTATTTGGCTCATAGTCCTTGGCACACACTTCCCAGCCCCAAAACTCAGACAGAACATTGTCTCTGCTTCTTGGGCCACCAAGACACCATGAAAGCTTATGCATAAGGACTGTGGAGATTAGGATTGTCAAATACTCATGTGGAAAATGTCCAGCCTCCACAGTGTCACTTTGTGTGCAAATTTATTCTTAAATATCAACTGAAAAAACTTTCTCCACAAATTAATTGTATAAATAAGATAAAGTGGTTGGCTTAAGAAAACATATTGTTTCCCAAAATACTAAACTTGCCAGAAAAGCAGATGTCTGTTGAGACTACGGCTTTGATGTATGAATTACAAACCCTCCTACCCAAGTTTTAAGTTGGAATTATATTAGTCAATCACTGGATGGCTCGGTTTCAGTTATGAAATACAACTGAAAGTGATAAAATTTTTATAAATTCTGTAATTCACACTTGTCATTAAGTCAGCCAGGCCTGACCTAACTAGTTCAAATAGATAAAGTTTTATGATGCCCCTTAAAATGAGAGACCGTTCTCTGGACTATTGATTTGCCATACAGCAACCATACCCTGCAGTCAGTGTTCATGATAATTGTAGAATAATAAATAACAGATGTGCCAACTGTATTTCTGACAAAGGCCTAATATCTAGGATCTTCAAGGAGCTCAAATGTGCTGAAAAGAAAAAAACAAACAACCCCACTACAAAGTGGGCAAAAGATATGAATAGACACTTCTCAAAAGAAGACATGAGAGCAGCCAACAGATACATGAAAAAATGCTCAGCCTCACTAGTCATCGAAGAAATGTAAACTAAAACCACACCGAGATACCACCTAACTCCAGTCAGGATGGCCATCATTCATAACTCAAAAAACAACAGATGCTGGACAGGATGCGGGGAAAAGGGAACACTTCTACACTGTTGGTGAGAGTGTAAACTAATACAACCTCTGTGGAAAACAGTGTGGCAATGCCTAAAATATCTAAAACTCAACTTCCCATATGACCCAGCAATCTCCCTTCTGGGAATATACCCAGAGGAACTCAAATCATTCTGTAAAAAAGATACTTGTGTATACATGTTTATTCCAGCATTATTCACAATAGAAAAAACATGGAACCAACCGTGCTGCCCATTGAAAGTAGACTGGATTAAAAAAAAAAAATGTGGTACATATACACAATGGAATATCACACAGCCATAAAGAAGAACAAAATTATGAACTTTACAGCAACTTGGATGGATTTAGAGTCTATAATACTCAGTGATCTATCACAGAAACAAAGAACTGAGTACCACATGTTCTTACTCATAAACGGACCCTGAACAATTATCATAATATTGTAAGAAAAGGATCGGCAGTAGTGGGAAACTGCCAGGGTGCAGAGGCACACTTCATCAATAAGGGTTCCTAGTCTCAAATAGTGGGGACAAAAGTAAGGCCCAAACTTTACCTGTACAATGACCATTTGTATACCCAACCTTTAATTGTGCCCTACATCTTTAAAGTAAAAATTAAAAAAAAAAAAAAGAACACAGAGATGGAATCTCACCAGCTACTGAGGTGAAGTCTCATTCAAGTGGCCACTCAGAGGCACGTCGGATTCAGAAACGCACATTTCTCAGTGACTGAGAACTACTCATTTTTATCCAGACCCACAAGAGACTAAAGGAGTGCACTGATTAATTTTGGTGGGTGTGGGGCCTGGCTCAGGGATCAGGGCAGGGTGTTGTCATGTCATGTCGAACCTTCCCACAGGGGCAGGTTCATCTGGGAGAGCCAGATGGAAGATCAGAAGGTTGCTTGGTTGACAAAGAATTAAAGCATGGGGAGCAGATTTCCTCAAGAGAGTCCCAAAGAAGCCTGATGGGGCTGACTATGCTCCCCTACACATGGCTCCGTAAGAACCAATGCCTGACAGACACAGAGCAGGGCTGGACAGACACATGGATGTACTGCTAATTCCATGTCTTCCCCACCCCTGGGGGATGAGCACAGTCCTGCGTGCCTGCATCCATGTCTATTTCCAGACAGGTCAGACTTTCCTTAAGGACCTTCCCATCAGTAGGTTATAGCCTGGCTACTTGGTATACGAGACACATGTAGATGGAAATTCTCAGCCATCACCTGTTGATTTTTACGAGTGTCCCACTGACCTCACTCCAGAACACCAGGGGCCCTTAACCTGAGAAAAGTGTGCAAAATTGCCAAGCAGCACAATTGGTTTGAACTCCGGCAAAATCGTGACCTGGCCCGCCAGGATGTAACCAGGCAGGCAGAATCATATTTGGGCCAAGAGTCTCGAGCTGCAACACAAGCCGCATAGCATCGCAAAGCAGCGGGGGCTTGGGCTGACATCTATCTGATGGAGGCTTTGTGGGGATGGAATTCCATCCACCAAGGGGGCCTCGTAAGTTATTACTGTGGTAGAATACCACACAACACAACACTTATTGTCTTAGCCATTTTGAAGTGTACCGTTCAGTGGCCGTGAGTGGACTCACTGCTGTGCAACCATCAGCACCATCTGTCTCTAGAACTCTCCTCAAGTGAAACCCTGTGGCCCAGCCCCTGGCAACCCGTCTGCCTTCAGGTCCTTCCTATAAGTTGAAGCATACAAGGTGTGTCCTTGTGTGACTGGCTTATTTCACTTAGCACAATGTCCCCAAGGTTCATCTTGTTGTATGTAGTTCATGCCAGAATTTCCTTCCTTCTTTAAGGCTGAATAATATTCCATTTCATGTAGATATCACATGTTGCTTATCTATTCATCCACTGAGGAACATCTGGTTGCTCCTACCTTTTGGCTATTGTGAAGAATGCTGCTGTAAGCACAAGTGTACAACCATCTCTTCGAGAGCCTGCTTTCAACTCTTTTGGGCATATACCTGGAAGTGGAACCACAGAATCCTATGGTAATTCTATTTTTAAGTTTTTGAGGAACCACCATATTGTTTTCCATGGCAGCTGCACCATTTTACATTCCCATTAACAGCACACAAGGGTTCCAGTTTCTCCACATTCTTACCAACACATGTCATTTTCTAGTTTTTATTTTGTTTTATAGTAGCCACCCCAATGTTGTGTGTGGTTTTGGAGGGACCTTTTAAGTACATCTCATAATGCTCAGGTATCAAAATTCTGAGTTAAGGTTTTAGAATTCCTAGATTCCAAGGAGATACACTCTCAGGCACATCATGTGCTACTCACAGTGTGTGAGGGAGGTGGGGAGCATTCCAGCTGTCTAGCAGGACAGTGAACTGAAGTTCAGAACAGTCAAGCAGTTTGCCTACAAGAGCCGCAGGGCAGGACCACGAGCACATCCTCTTACTGTGCTCCTGCCAGGACATTCTACAGTGAGCCATTCTGAGGACAAGGCAATGTGAAGAAAAGGGGAAAGGAAAGTCTTAGACTCTTAGTCCAAGCAAGAAGCACTTGGACAGAAACTCTTGGACTAGACACAAGCCTGACAAGGGACAGCACCCCAGCCTCAAGGGGAACTAAACTTCTGGAAGGCTGAGTTCTGAACCATGAGGCTAACCCTGATCTACTGCCTACTTCCAAGGTGCTGCCTGGCACGTCCCTGAGGGGCAGTCCCCTGAGTTCCATTATGGTCATGAACAGTGGTCCCCAACCTTTTTGGCATCAGGGACTGGTTTTGTGAAAGACAATTTTTCCACAGACTGGGGGTTGGGTGGGAGGGGGTGGAGGGTGGGGAGGCTTATCAGACATTAGAGTCTCCTAAGGAGCATACGACCTAGATCCCTCGGAGGTGCAGTTCACAGTAGGGCTTGCACTCCGATGAAGATCTAATACTGACGCTGATCTGACAAAAGACAGAGCTCTGGTGGTCATGCGAGCAATGAGAGAGGCTGTCAACACAGATGAGGCCTTGCACACTTGCCCGCCACTCACCTCCTGCTGGGCACCCAGTTCCTAACAGGCTATCGACTAGTTCTGGGCCGCAGCCGGGATGTTGGGGACCCCTGGTCATGGAGGCAAGCAGCACTGCAGGCCCAGAAGGCCAACTAGTGCCACCTGTTTCTGGAGACAACAGCCCCAGAAGAAGTGCAGGAATGAAAAAGGACAAGCATGAGCCTAGCTGAGAGGCACCAAAACAACCACTCAGCTCTGCTTGCCTTTCCATGAAAAACACTCACACACGAAGGGGACAGGACAGTACCTGCAGCTGGAGCCAGGCCCTTGGCAGGTTCCTCAGTCAGTCCGAGATACTCTCTGATGAGCTGACTCAGCTTGTGGTAGGCCGTGTCCAGGTCATCTGCAGCAAGGGAGAGCGTGCGCTTTATTTAAAGGAACGACAACACGTCCACACCCGGCCGATGGTCAGCTGCCAGTATGGGATCTGTTCACCACATTTACTGGCAGAACCCCAAGACAGCCCTGACAGTGCATCAGTCCTGCACCCCACCTCCCCTTACATGTGGACAGAACCTGTGCAGGCCACGAGACCATCATCCCTGTGACGATGGTACATGACATGCAAAAGGGATTTTGCAGGTGTGGTTAAGGCCACGAAAGGATGACTTTGGGTTCATCAAAAGGGAGGCGATCCAGAGGGACCCCCTAATCACACGGGAGGAGTTGTCTCTGGCTGTTGGTGAAGAGCGGGTAAGAGCCTCAAGGGATGAGGAGGACTGGACATGCCGCTGCTGGCTGGAAGGCAACAGGCCACACGGACAAGGCCTGGGAACCCCCGAGGAATGAGGACAAAACCCGGCAGAGAGCTGATAAGGAGCCAAAAGTCTCAGTCCTACACCCACAGGAAACTGCATTTTGCCAATAAGGATGCACTTGAGGCAGATTTTCCCCAGAGCCTCCCATGAGACCTTAGTCCTCTGACACCCTGAGCAGAGAGAATCGAGTTATGCTGCCTCGGACTTCTAACCTACAAAGCTGTGAGCTAATAGGGTGCTGTCCCAAGACACCAGGTGGGTAATTCCTCTGTAGGAACAGAGAACAAATGCTACTCTGTAATATGGGAACATGTTTCAGAGATCAAAAACTACTAAGTTGAACTATATGAAACTGCTGTTTTCATTGGTCAAAATAGGTGAATATCACCAATCTCATATAGTTCAACCTAATGTCCCCATCCAACCAGTCCCTACTCCCCCAACAGGTCATCAGCATTACTGGCTTTTTGAGGATTCTTCCAGAGATTTTTTATGTAGTAATAGAAAATACAATTACATTTTTTAATAAACCATAAATGATGGCATACTATACCTATGGCTGTTCACCTGTCCTTTTTAGTAACCATATGGCTTGGAGATATTTCCTCATCTGTGCACAGAGTGTTTTCTCATTTATTTTTATGGCTGTGTAATATAGTACAGTTTTAAAAATATGTAGGATTTTTCATATCTCAATAAATTCTCCCATGGACTATTACTTTAAATTAAATGGCCATTCTAAGCTAGTTCTTGAAAATGTTTGTTTTACACAGATATTTTCATAGCTATTTTTAGTAGTTGGGTTTTTAGCCTATATGTAGATCAGGGAAAAAATTGCCTGAGTTTCATATACCTTTCTAGGAATTTAAATGTATATGATCTAATTTTGTTCTCATAGTGTTCCCTGAAATGGGAACCTAGTCCAGGCTCATGCTACAACAAGTCTTTTTAGTGAAGATCTTAGGAAATAACAGAGACAATGCTCTGATTCAAGCTGTAGAAGCCTAGATCCCTCTTACTCCTTTAGGCGACTCTTTATAACTCACTGCTATAAGGAAAATGTCTTTTACCTGAGGATTTTCTTCCCATGAAACAAACCTTCAATTCAGTAACCTTATATTTCACAAATAAAACTTTGCTGAAAGTTACCAACCTGCATTGATTACTGCATCAAAATATCCTGGAAGTTTCTGATTAATTTCAGTATAAAGGTCCACTCTGGAGACAGCAAATTCAATTTCTGCACGACTGAACAATCCTTTTCTCCGCAAGTATCCTTCATATTTTTCCTTGTTCATGGGCACCACCAGGATATATCGAGGCTCAAAATAGGAATATTTCAAACTTCTTACACCCTATGCGTTTAAAGAAAGATAACAGGCTGGAAACAGATACATGATTTAGGAATAATTTTGGAGACATCTGACAGCCCTGGTCTAAGAAGTAGAATTATATTGAAGAATTTACTTTATCTGTATAATTGGCTATTTTTCCCTGTCTCAAGGTTAGATTACTTTTCTCTTTTCATCAAATACTAGATTGTCATTGGAAATGCTTAAATTCATTCCGCCTGGTTTTCCTCTAACTAATCATTCTAACAAATGTGGCTGTTGTAAGATTACTGGATATAAGATAGGTAAATTCACAGCAACACTGCGACTTTATTCTGGAGAAGTACTTTCAATTCTGCCTTTTTTTAATTATAAAGATGTGGGGTACAATTCAGGGTTAGGTATACAAATGTTGATCATTCAGGTACCCTTGTTGATGGGGTGTGCCCCTCCCTCCCCTAGTAGTTTCCCTCAACTGCCAATCCCACCCCCCTCCCCTGACAGTTTACCACTACTGGCAATTAGACAAGAGAAGGAAATCAGGGTATCCAAATAGGAAAAGAGGAAGTCAAGTTATCCCTCTTTGCTGACGATATGTTCCTATATCTTGAAAATCCAAGAGAATCTGTCAAAAACCTGCTTGCACTGATAAAGAACTTTGGCAAAGTCTCAGGGTACAAAGTAAATGTGCAAAGGGCAGTTGCACTCCTATACACCAACAACAAACAGGCAGAGATCCAAATAAAAAGCACAATCCCATTCACAATAGCCACCCAAAAAATGAAATACCTTGGCATCTTCCTAACCAGAGAAGTGAAAGACTTTTACAATGAAAATTGCAAAACACTCCTCAAAGAAATCCAAGAAGACAAAACAAATGGAAAAATATTCCATGCTCATGGATAGGAAGAATCAACATTGTTAAGATGTCCATCCTACCAAAGGCAATCTACAGATTCAATGCAATACCATTAAGTTACCAACATCATTCTTCTCAGACCTGGAAATGACAATACAGCAATTCATATGAAAACATAAACGACCACGAATAGCCAAAACAATCCTTAGTGAAAGAAACAAAGCAGGAGGTATCAGAGACTTCAAACTTTACTATAAGGCTACAGTAATCAAAACAGCCTGGTGTTGGTACAAGAACAGGCATATAGACCAATGGAACAGGATAGAGATTCCAGAAGCAAAGCCTCAATTTCTCAAACAACTCATCTTTGACAAAGCCTCCAACGACAACCACTGGGGGGAGGAGAACCTATTCAGTAAACGGTGCTGGGAAAACTGACTGATCACATGCAGAAGATTGAGACAGGACCCCTACCTATCACCACACACAAAAATTAACTCTAAATGGATCAAAGACCTAAATGTAAAACCTCAAACTATAAGAATCTTAAAAAACACAGGAGATACCCTTATGGAAATTGGAACTGGCAACCAACTTCTATTCAGAACCCTAAAGGCCCATACCTTAAGAAATAATATAGACAAGTGGGACTTCATCAAACTAATGAGCTTCTGCAAAGCAAAAGAAACCATCAAGATAGTGGGGAGACAGCCCACACAGAATGAGAAAAAATATTTGCGAACTGTATATCTGAGAAAGGCCTAATATCTAGGATCTACAAGGAACTTAAATTCTGCCTTTCAAGAGGCTTCTTTGGAACTCCAGGAGATAAGATTTTGCCAGGAGAAAAGCCTCCTCTCCAACTCCTTGATTGTGCTCCTAAATCAGCATCCCAGTGAGGCTGGTTCCGAAGAGTTCCATGGCCTCTACCAGAGCTGGGAAGGTCACGCTCCTGGCCATCTGCAACCACGCGGTCCTGGCATGAAGCCGTGCAGGGGTGCCCGGGACTCTGGAGTAAGGCTGTGGCCACAGCCCTCCAGCGCCTGTGGGCTCTGCACATGCTCTTCATGTACTCCAGGGTCGCTTCCTCGTGAGTGAGATGAAAGAGTTACTCCACAGGGACCCAAAGTCCCTTCCATCTCAACGTCTCATCACCGGTTTAATTCAGTGTTCAAAATCTTTGTTTTAAAAATTCAGTGGGAAGCAATACCAGCTCTTTTTAAGAGAGTCACGGACAAGGGCAATTTGGAAAAACATGTTAGCTGGGAAGAATCAGGGGCATAAAGCCCAGGTTACAGACTCAAGCTCCTGGAAGGAGAAGGACTAATGCTCAAGGAGCAGAAAAGGTAAGCAGGGAAGGAGGAGACGCCAGCTGCAGGGATCCCACACTCAGAGGCAAACCCGTTTTTGTTTCTGCCTTGCCCAAGGAAAAAATTGCTTAGAAAAGGCCTTTCATTTAGTGGAGAAACAAAGAAACCCTTCTTAAAGATGCCAAAGCGATTAACTGCAGGGAGATAAGAATGGAAATACTTGGAAGTCAGGAAAGTTGGAGAGCTGGGTGAAGCACAGCCAGTTTCACTGAAGACACACTCACACCACTGCCAAGGAGCCAAAGGGAGTTGTGGTCCCTGGCCCGTGACATCACAGGGAAGAAGAGGAGAAGGACTCAGAGGCGTCCGTGAAGGAATACGCACCCAACTTGCCTAGGTTTTGTTTTCTGTAAGTCTGGGCTAATTGAATCATTTTTATACCATTTCTTTTTTGAGTTCACAAGTGTCATACTGCTTAGTGAAGATAATTGGCAGAAACAATAAACTATCTTTGAAGATGTCAAATACTCAATAAAGCTGTATATTTTTAAAAATAAGTGAGTGGGAAATTCACAGTTTTACTCTAGATCTTAATTTTGGAGAAATTTCTATACTCTAATTAGAGAAGACTATTAGGGGAAGACGGGATATTGGGGCAGAAAAACCTCCTGAAATCAGCGAGTCTACACGGCCAGAAGTATAAAATGTCACCCCCATGAGTGATGGCACTCAAGGGCAATGCAGTCCCACACTTCCCGGTGGTAGGAGAACATGGCCCACCACACGGTGTCCATCGTCCTGGGAACAGAAACCGATTCCTTGCCCTGTGGCAGTCAGGCTTAATCAATGCCATTGTATATAAACAGAAAGGAAAAAGGATAATTTACAGATAAATAGCTTAGAAAGTAAATCTTGAGTGACAGTTTTATCACAACACCCATGTAGGCGCAGTTTCTTGTTTCGTAACCCATTGCTCAGATTTTCATGTCTCTTGCCTCCTGCCAATTATAAACAGAACACCTCCCATTTCTCCTGTGTCCAGCTGGGTGCTGTCTGCATGGGTAGCCTCCTCCCAACCTCAAATACACACACACACACACACACAAACACACACGCACACACACACACACACACACACACACGTGCACATACAGAATCACATGGCCAGAACGGTGGATCACACCTGTAATCCCAGCCATTGGGAAGCCAGGGCGAGAAGACTGCTTGAGCCCAGGAGTTGGAGACCAGCCTAGGCAACAGAGCGAGACCTAATCTCTCCAAAAATATCAAAATATTAGCCAGTTGTGGTGGCACTCGCCTGTAGTCCCAGGTACTCAGGAGGCTGAGACAGAAGAATTTCCTGAGGCAGCAGTGAGCTGTAATGGTGCCACTGCATTCCATCCTGGGCAACAGAGTGAGATCCCTGACCCATAAATAAATAATCACATGTACCCCAAAATATGTACATCTATGATGTATCAATAAAAGTAAATAACACTAAAAAAATACACAGAAACTCACACACTCATTAACTTACTTCTATTTCCATATGAGCACAGCTGGCTAAGCCATCTCTTGCGATGCCTTCTATGGTGTCCCTACTTAATCCATAATTGTGATTACCATAACTAAACGTTAGAATGAATTTCCCCTGGAATTTGAGAAGAACAGAGAATTTCATATAACAGCGATCAAAATAGGATTTAATATAAGTGAAATCACTGGTGTCTTATTTTCATATAATTTCACAAACCTTGCAAATATTAGCAACCATATAAGAATGACAACAGAGTTATGAAACTTTATTAAAAACTGTGACAGAGAAATGTATCCAGAATTCTCAGCTGACCAAAAAAAATGAGGTTTCTGGAGAAGACCTGCTGATCACATGTGAGAGGCGTGCCAGGGCACTGAAGCTTCTAGTGGAATATATGGTTTTGCTTATTTACCCGCTCCCTGCCACCAGGGATTAATACTTACTTATCCTGCTCCTACACCACCAGTCTTCGCGATCGAGAGGGTAAGGCTGCCGGCTTGCCCTCTGCCTGCATTTCAGCCCATGCCAGATACCAGGCAGGGGGGCTTCTGTTCCAAAAACTTTGCATTCCAAAATAAGCCACGAATTACAGATAATTCCAGAAGGCCATGAATTTCAGGGATACCCTAAAAACTTCGAAAAACAGACCTGTCCTGGTTTGTTTGTTTTATTATGAAAGTAGCTTTTTATTGAAACAGCCCTGAATGTTATTTAACAGAACTGATGTCTGCCCCATAGTCATTTAAACTATAAACAACCCCCTTCTCTGTATCCTGGAAGCTGGGCTCTTTGGAAAGCTGCTCCCTTGCAAAAAATGCAAGTAAAACATGTCTCTCAAAACTGGCCATGACTTTCTCCAGGACAATATTATATTTATTAAACCACTAGGTCGCATCTAGTCTGGGAGGCGGGCGGCAGTAGAGGAAGTACACACGTGTGTGGTCCAGGCAGTCTGCTGCTCCCTGGGCTGGGCGATGAGGAAATCCCCATCCTCGTCCTCAAAAGTCTCTATTCTGTTTTCCAAAAGTTAAAAACTTAACCACAAACACCCTTCAAAGCCATGTTTTGTTCTTGGGAGCGAATACTGTGACTCCTTCTAACACATCTAGATTGGATAGACAGCTGGCCCTCCTTCAAAGTAGACGCTTAATCTTGTTGACTGTATGTGCTAGTTAATTTCCTGTGTCAACTTGAAGGAGGTTTAGGGTGAGATGGACATTTCAACGGGTGAACTCTGGGAAGCAGATTGCCCCCACAATGTGGGTGGGTTCCATCCTCCCAGTTGCAGGACTGAACAGGACAAAAAGACCAGCTTTTGGACTCTGCACCATCCTGGGTCTCCAGGCTGCCGGCGCACACTGCAGACCCGGGCTGGCCAGTCGCCACAGCCATGTGAGCCAGTTCCTTATGTGAAATCTCTTTCTACAAACACACACTTCGTATTGGTTCTGCTTCTCCGGAGATCCCTGACTAATACTCTATGACTCGCCTGTCTTTAAAATGTACACTTGAATCACTTTCCAGATATATGCTGTAAGTTTGTTTACTTGTATGGACAAGGACCTTCCCTCTGTGAATCCAAAAAATCATTTCTGAAGGAATGGAGGGTTGCTGGTATTTTATATGCACATATGACTCATTAAACAGATTTGTTAAGAACCAAGATAAAGTGATGTCCCCACCTAGCTGGTGACACTCCTCTCATTTCTTGCTGCATGTGGATTTTCTAATAAATAGCAATTGTTAAGCCTCAAAAACCTCCAGGTCTGTGGTTTTATTTCCATAAGAAAGGGAAGGTTTCTGTGGCAGACTATATGTGTGTGTCTGTGGGCACATGGGGTGATCAGTGTGGGGAGGGATGTCAGCTGGAGGAGGCCCGTGCGTGTGGGCAGGCATGCAGGTCTGCAGAAGGAGGTCCATGCTGTGGGCAGGTGTGCAGGTCTATGGGAGGAGGCCTGTGCATGGGGGTGGGCGTGCAGGTCTGTGGAAGGAGGCCCGTGCATGTGGGCGGAAGTGCAGCTCTGTGGGAGGAGGCCTGTGCATGAGGGTGGGTATGCAGGTCTCTGGGTTATACCTGCAAGAGGTAGGTCTGATTGCCCGCAGTAGGAGTCGCTGAGGCTGTTGTTAAGGAGGCCACTGCAATGAAGGCTGGGGAGGCTATCTGGGGGTGCCATGGGGTGGGGATCTGCATGCAGGAGGCTGAGGATGTGGGTGCAGTTGGTAAAGTGTGTCATGAGTTCTGCATCCCTAGGCTTGTCTCTCTTCATGAACTGGTCTCAAGCTCACATGAGAGAAAAGAAGATCAGAGGCAAATCTCAACTTGAAGACAACAACATGATACTGAAATAACACCTGTTGGCAGAAGGAGTAAAAATAAGCACTCTTCAAACACAGGCAGATGCTTGTAACGGGAGTGAAATGATGACACTAAATACGGCATGGAAGCATGGCAGCTTCTTAGACTAGGAGTTGAACCAGACTACTTGGTCACAGATCTGACAAGGCGTGGAGCATCAGGGGAGCACACGCGGTGCTGGGAACAGATGAGCTAAGCTAAGGAAAAATGCCGTGGATGCAGCAAGAGAAACTGACGTTGACTTTGGGAGCCAGTTGTCTTCCCACTGCAAGTGTCCTAAGAGAATGCTTGTTACTAACATCAAGAGAGCTTCTCCCATATCCAGTGATGCTTTTAGAAACATGCAGCCCTTATTTATTAGGAGTGTTCTTAATAAACTTAACTGAACTGCCAAGATATAACCCTAGAAGAGAAAACTATAAATCATTTCCAAGATGTTATTTTGACAAGTTTAGAGGGAAAATGCCCAGGGGTGATAGGACTTCCTCACTTGTATTTCTCCATGAACACTAGAGAAGTCCCGAAAACATTCACCATGTATAGAGTGGGTCACTCAAAATTAAGCCTGTAGCACAACCCTCTCGGGTCCCCTCCCACGACAGGAGTTTTTCTGTCCTCTCAATAAATCCTGCTTTCAACAAAAAATTAAGCCTGTAGAAAATACAGAGCCCATACTTAAGTGCGCATTGAGGTGTGAGCCAGATCCACTGCTTTAGGGTGGAGGCAGAGGAAGAAAGAAGCGAAGGGAAGTGGGGAGCAGAGGGAGAGACCCCGCAATGGCCACGTCACCTGCTAGATGGCAGTCTTCCCAAAACAGAAACACAGATTGGTCCCTCATCCCATCCTGTGGTAGGCTTTAGAAAAAAAAAAAAAAAGGTGGGCAGGGCGCAGTGGATCACATCTGTCATCCCAGCACTTTGGGAGGCCGAGGTGAGAGGATTGCCCGAGTCCATGGGTTCCAGCCTGGGCGACTTGGTGAGACCTTGCCTTTACAATAAATAAAAAATTAGCTGGGCATGGTGGCATGTGCCTTTGGTTCCAGCTACTTGGAAGGCAGAAGTGGAAGGATTGCCTGAGCCTAGCAGGTTGAGGCTGCAGTGGCTGTGAACATGCCACTGCACTCCAGTCTGGGTGACAGAGTGAGACTCTAACTCAAAAACAACAAGGTAGTGCAGGATTCATTTGGTGATAGAAACAATGATAACATAAACAAAAACAAGGCTGAAGGTTCAGAAAAAATAGGTCTACAGATTCACTGGTAGTGTTGCAGACATGAGGCGCTTTGGGTTTAACTGGAGTCGTGGGTGGATATGTGTTGACATCAGCACGTACTTTGAACACACTAGGGTTGTGAGGATTCCCTTTGCATGTGAAGGCCAAGAAGAAACAAATAAGTTGTTTTGAAGAAAATGAATTCAAAGATGAGGGTGTTGTGAATTACCACCAATGACTAGATTATCAGGGTCTCAGTAAAAAACAAAACACCCAGAACTTAAGCTGAACAACATTACCCCATGCGTCTATCAAATGGACTCATGCAGGGCAGGAAAGACACAGTCCCCAGAGAGAGGAGGAATCTTCCCCACCTCACAGACGGCTCCTCTCTGCAGTGGAGGGCTTCCGGCTCACAGCTCAGGACTTCTCAAACAGAAACATCACCGTGGAAGGCAACATGTCCAGACCAAGCCGGCCAGACGGGACATGCCATTCAGGAGTGGTGTTTAGGATTGTGACAGCAAGAAGGCGCCTCTGATGCCACCCAGAGGTACGCTGCACAGAGTACCCAGCCCTGGAAACACTCAGGTCACAAGAGCTGTGCATTGCCAGTTCTCGGGGGGACTCTCTGTCTTGAGGAGATCTGATTAATTACAGCAGCAGCACCAGACAAGCACCCATCACAAGAATTTTTCATGATGCTTTAAAAATATCTAGTGGTTTGATTTTATTGGAAATGTACAATATTTCCTTCAAGATCATAAAATTAAAAAGCATGTGAAGAATGATGTGTCAAGCAGTTCAAGAAAAACAATCCAGTAGGAACTCACCTCTCATAAAAGCACAAACTTTCATCTTCCCTTTTTTATTTGCCACTCTGTCCTAATATTTTTGTGAGAGAACATGTATTTCTTGTGCAGCAGAAATAAAGACAAACATTCTTACCATGTTGAGCATTTCATCAAAAGAGTCTTGAGAGATAAAATGGTAATCCACTCGGTCCCCTTCTCCAAAGTAGGGCAGTCGTGTGGTGTGACAGGCCCTGAAATCACAGGACAGGTCGGCTAGTCTGTTTCTACCAACTTGGCATTCAGAATGGAAAACGCTAACAAAAATCCAAAGCTTAAGCCAAACAACATTGCCCCGTGTATCAAGTATGTCTTTTAAAAAAATGAAACCGGTCAGCAAATCATAGATCCTAAAGCAATGGGACAGTGAAGACACCGTGATTTTGAAGTGCTAGGACTACATTCCGTTCCTGTGGTCTGCAGGGATTACGAGATGGGGATTATCACCACCCGGCTCCTGTCAGTGCCACTCACCACTTTCTGAGCCTCCTCCTCTGCATCTTTAATACCGTGGGAAGCAGAACTGTCTGGATGACCCACATGCATCCACCAGAGGCTCCGTGCTCCCTCTGACCCGCAAGCGCCTTCCGCGGGCCCAGTACTTTACATGTCATCCTCCAAAAGCCTCTCCTAACCCCGCTGGTTGGATGATCCACACATGACACTCCCCCCACCCACAGGTGAGCTTGCTGGGCCCCTGGCGCTCCCCTGCGGGCAGACCTCCCGGGAAACTTGCAAGCCAGGGGGTTCCAGAGAGGTCCTTCCTCACACCAGCCACACCCCCACCACTCGCCCCCACATCCTATGGGTTTGCCCGCCTTCCCCAGCAGAGCAGAGGAGCCCTGGGGAGCACTCTGTCTCACTTATCAGCCCTGGGAGCATTCTGTCTCATTCATCCTGGTCTCCATGAATGGGACAAAGGAGGCATCCACTAGATATTTGCAAACTGAATTTAAAAGGGAAACATGTGACGTGGCCTGCCGATTGCTCCATTCTGTAGAAGACTATGAAAGTGTTGTGTCCAGGGTCACTAGCAGGCGGGGTGGGTCCGAAAGCCAGAACATGGGGCCAGTCATCCAGAACTCTAGCCTCAGATCATTCTGCCTTCCCAGCGCTGAGTTCTGGGAGATGCAAACTGATGTCTAGATTATCCTGTAGTTTTAAAACAGGAAATGAGCCAGGCTTGGTGGCTCAGCCTGTAATCCCGCGCCTTTGGGAGGCTGAAGTGAGTGGATGACCTGAGCCCGCGGGTTCGAGACCCGCCTGGGCAGTGAGACCTCATCTCTACAATAAATCAAAAAATCAGCTGGGCGTGGTAGCGCATGCCTATAATTCCGGGCTACTCGGAAGGCTGAGGCAGAAGGATCGCCGGAGCCCAGCAGGTTGAGGCTGCGGTGGCCAGGAGTGGCCACTGCACTCCAGTCTGGGCGACAGAGTGAGACTCCAACTCAAAAAAACAAACAAACAATAAATAAATAAAACAGGAAATGAGAAAGCCAAATCTCGACATGTCATTTTATTTATTCCTCACAAAATCCATGGGATAGGGGTTATTTCTTATTTTTATTTTACAGATGATGAGGCAGGTACAGTGCAGGCCAAGATGACTCCAAATTCAATTCTTTTTAAAATCACGTTAGCCGGGCTCGGTGGCTCAGCCTGTAATCCCGCGCCTTTGGGAGGCTGAGGTGAGTGGATTGCCTGAGCCTGTGGGTTCGAGACCCGCCTGGGCAACTTGGCAAGACCTCATCTCTACAGTAAATCAAAAAATCAGCCAGGCATGGTAGCACATAGCACATGCCTGTAGTTCCGGCTACTTGGAAGGTTGAGGCGGAAGGATCGCCAGAGCCCAGCAGGTCGAGGTTGAGGTGGCCGGGAGTGGCCACTGCACTCCAGTCTGGGTGACAGAGTGAGACTGCAACTCAAAAATAAAAATAAAAAAATAAAATAAAATAAAACAAAATCATGTTAAGTAAGAAAGTAGAGTCGCAACCTCAAAAGCCTCTTTATTATAAAGCCAAAGACAAATACATTTTTATAATTCATATATCACTGTTCCCTTCCATGATAGTTAAGAATTAGCTTACTAGTTAATTTTAGGGTTCTGATATTCCATTTGAGTTGTATACTCAGGAGAAAGAGTACGTTCCAGAGAAGACTGTCAACACAACGTGACATTTGTGTTGTTGTTTGGATACCCTGGCATTTCTTCACACGCCCTGCAGAGCCCTGAGACCCTCTGCCCACTGGCATCCCTGACCTTGGGAAGGGTCAGTCAGCAGCTCGGTACCTTGAGCACAGTTCCTCAGCACGACCTTCACATGCTACGCTGAGTTTGTATTTCCCAACAAAGAAAGTGAGTGGCAGGAATTTTTTCAGGATTTCTAACAGAACCAACACGTTTCTAGGCAGGCAGAAAGACGGCTCCACTGACAGGAAGAATGCTCATGGCAGAATCGGCAGCCACTGCAGTCTTCTCCAAGAAGGCCCAGGGTGACCTGTGGCTTCTGACATTTGTCGTTCCAATTTTCACACATGTGAGGGGGGACCCAAAACCCCAGAACTATCTCTTGGAGGGTAGGCTCCTTGTAGTACACTTGGAATTTGTTCCTTTTGATCAAATGGTCAACCAAAGTTTTATGTGGAGGTTTTGAGAAGGTTGCATCACAATTTATGGGAGAAACGTCCCAGTTGTGGCAAACAGGTAACTGGTTCTTCCACCACGACAACGCACCTGCCCACACCGCGCTGAGTGTTCAGCCGTTTGTGACCAAAATGGCATGACCCCTGTGCCCCACTCTCCCTATTTGCCTGAGCTCAACCCAAGCAACTTTTTTTTTGTTTCCCCGATGAAAAAAGTCCTCAAGGAGAAACATTCTGTTGGTGTGGAAGAGGTGAAACAAAAAATGGCAGACGCACTCCAAGGCATCAAAATGGACAAATTCAGAAACTGTTCTGAGCAGTAGAAAAAGGATCTCGATGGGTGCATTGCACCAAATGGAGAGGACTTTGAAGGTGACTGAAGTTTAAACATGTTAGACTAAATATTTTAATAAATTGTGGATTTTGGAGGGTCCCCCCTTGTACAAATGGTCACTGTGTAGGATGCCACCCAATATAATCGTCTTAAAAAGGACCAACGTTTCACTAAACTTATTTAGAAAAACGGGTGCAAATTTTAGACAAAGAAATTTGCTTGCACCATCACTTTCAGCACCCTCTCCTTCCCTTGTCCAAGTCTTCCCACGAGTTTATTACTTACTAATTAATTTACTAGTTAAATCATAGTAAAAGTTGAGTCATAGCTTGTACTGGGAGCCACACTCCATTAGTTTCACTCAACAGATGAAAGGATTGGGTTGGAGATGAACCCAACTGCAGCTCTGGTCCTAAAAGCCTAAGGGCGAACTTAGACATCCCAAAGGCAAGTCAAGCCCAGATGTCATGGTGGCTACCACCACACCAGACCAAATAAGGAATATCGAACTACCCAGGGAAATGTCACAGGGAGAACGGATGTCTAGCAGGGCCAGCAGGTGGGAGGGAACGCAGAATTTTTCAGTGTGATTCAGAAACATGCAGATTCAGAATCTCAATTCTGAGTCAGGTTGTCTCAGGAAATAATGAACTTCTTCTAACTGCGGATATTGAGGCAGAGGCTTGGCTGTGAGCAAAGCCGAATTCAGTCACACCTCCAAATTCACTCACACGATAGCATACCATAGTGAGTGAGCTCTTTCAATGGGTATCCACAAAAGTCCAGGTGTTCCTCAAGGAATGTGGTGGGTAAATTAAACTGTTCTGAACACTCAAGGAAGGCATGTGCCAATAAGTTGCCAGACATGATTTATGTGACCGTGGACACACATCCTGTGTCTGAGGATCACACTCCAGGAAGCCACCGCCTGCCTGCTTTCTAACTCATGCTGTCATCCCAGCCACTGGGTCCCAGCTGGGCTCCTTGTCTCTAGCTTTCCTTCTCTGAGCCCATTTCCCAAACTGCCATCAGGGGGCGCTTTCTAAAACACAGGTTTGGAAACCCTTTATGATCAGATGCCTGTCTACTTGTCCAGTCTTACCTTCTGTCATTCCCTCAGTCTCAGCATAGCCACACTTGAATGTGCACATCCAGTCAATGGGGCTGCTTGGAAAATGCCCACTCAAGCTCACATCTTTCTCTCTTTTGCTTCTGTCTCTGAGGTTCCCCATCTCTCATAAACAGCACCCACCATACTCCACTGCTAGACTGCACTTACCTTTTCAACCCCACACTAGCCTGTAAGCTTCCAAGAGGACAAGACTTGTGTCTGTTCATGTCAAAGTTTCATCACCAGTGGATAGCACATGGGCAGCTCAATAAATGTTAATAAATAAATGCACCATTCTACAAATGTGTCACATGTGCAAAAACAGACACTTCAGACTGTATTTAGGTTGCTGTAGCTCATACCATCTCATGTTAAATGGCTGTGGTCTTTTACTTTACTGTATTACAATGTGAAAAATAAAATATACTTAGCCAACATCATGAGGAGACTAGACAAATAGAGGTGGCTATGAAACCAAGACCCAAGGAAGGATCAAGTTTTCCTTTCAGGACCAGTCAGATCATATTCACGGCCTTAAGTCAGAAGACAACAGGCATGCTGACATTATTTTGTGTTGCTCTTACTACTTGGCACTTTCCCAGGAAGTTGCTAAGCTGTATACAGTTAGAAATCAAGAGAGACTCTGAAGACAGCAAATGCCCATCCCCAGGTCACCCATAGCTAATACATGAAAAGAAGAATACCCCAACTATTTCTAGAACAAGAGCAAATAGTAAAATCAACACCAAAGATGAGAGCAAGATCTCTCGGCCATATCGACATTATTTATATGACTGAGTTATGTTTTTAATATTTATATATGTTTATGCAACTTAGCATACAAAAATTTCATTGAATGCCTGATTTTGGATCAATGTAATTTAACAAGGAAGTAAAATAGTAGGAGAAAATTAAATAAATCGAAAGGAAAGAAAAGATTTATGCAAATGGTGGCAAAAGTGCCTTTTAAAATGTTTTTATGTCTCATAATGAGACTGTATTCCTGCCTTTTTTCTCTTCACTTAATTAAAAATCAATAAAACTTACGTTGGATAAGGAATAAAATAAAAGAAAATATAAGCAAGAGCAACGCCTCACCCTTGAGGATGTGCTCTGGTTTCACCCCTAGTTTTTATTACGAAGTTGCTGCATACAGTGGTAGAACTAGCTTACTTTCTCAATGATGGAAGCATTAGTTGTCCAATACGCTTGTTATCCTGTGACATAGTCTTTTATTCATGCCTTGACGGAATCCTTAGGATAATCTGCCACCAAGCAAATCCTGACTTCTGCCTCCGTGAGAACGACAGTGAGTGCTCCCGATCTGGGAGGGAGGGACAAGGGCGGATATGGTTGGTGAGGGCGTGGGAGTCTCCTTCACGCACCACACACTCCAGTCGGAGGAGAAGGCCGCAGTGGTGGCAGGACCGGGACAAGAGCATGCAGCTAGTTGCAGGATTTTGCTTAGTGTCTCCACATAAATCTCACATGGCACTAATTACCCAAGGTCTGGGTTCCCCACGAGATGACCAATTTCACAAGGCAGGGACCTCACCAGGTCTGCACCCACTGCATGACCAGGGACTGGCATGGGAGGAATCCTGCACTTATCCCCTGAAAGAATGAACAAACGAATGGATCCATCCCTCCCTCTATATCTCCATCAGTGGAGGCTGGGGAAATAACCGATGCTTCTCATGACAGTCATTCCCACCAGATGTTGCTCACAATACCATTAATTCAGCCATCCTTTCACTCACTCAGTCTGTGAGTTGGTCACTTAAATATTTACCACGGTTTTATTAACAGCCTGGTCGTATGCGGGAATTCAATGGTGAACAAGGCTGACACGGCCTCTACCCCACTCACAGACAAGCAGGGAAAAGAGACACTGAAGAAACTGGTCGCGAGCACACCAGATAGGTAGGCTAATACGGGAAGCAAGGGGCTCCATGAAGGCAGCAGTGGGGTACCTGGCCAGGTAAGTGTGAAGTGGAGACGGTCAGCACAGTGATGATGAGTTAGCAGCCCTCCAAGCAGACACCGACTGGGCAGCACATCCCAAGCAAACAGGACTGGGCTTCGGCCACTGTAGCACAACTGGCATCATGGGAGCGGAAGGAACCAGGGCGCCTTCTCTGACAGGTCACACGGGTTTGTGAAGGTGCCAGGCTCACACAGCGTGAGTTCACATGCGCCCCACCCTGGTTGGGCCCTCCACTCACTGCGTCCACCTGTCCCTTAAGCAGGCTTAGCACCCTTGCATGTAAGCATTATGCATGTTGTACTTTTTATTCTGATACTGTTAATTTATTTTTGTTACTTCAGGGTGTTTAGAGTGTATTAGTCAATAAATTATCCTGTAGCATCTACGCCATAGGGTTGCTCCAATGAGGGTGCAATTGTGCATTTCTAAATAAAGGGCCTGTTTAAAATAGTGCGTGCATTGTTTGGACAGTGTAGCTGCAGGGAACAGTCTTTTTTTGCAATGCATTAGAAAATAATTTGTGCTTGTTTTCCTGCTGTCCTACATCCTTGGCTTGCTGATAGACACCACTAATCTAAAAGTAATTTCTTTGCCATACATAAAAAATACGAGAGCAAACCGGTTTAAGAGACCACAGAGATAAAATTCTAAATCTGATTCCCAGAAATCTCTATAAAATCCATCAATCCAGCTGGAGGGTTTTTTGGGGATTGATCTAATTTTTAGGATACTTTCCTCTACTTTAACTGGGTCATTCGGAAACCAGAGAACATGAAGTGAACTGAATGCTGACTCCCAGGAAAGGAAAGGAAACCCTGGCTGCCCCTTCCCTTCCTACCTCCTGAAATACACTCCAAGAGAGGAAGCCCCATCTGGAGTAAAAGCCTCTCAAAGGGCATCCACTCTGCTCCGGGCACAGTCAGTGGAGCCTGGCCCTGACCTGCCCCGCCCCACCACACCCTGGTGACCCGTGCTGCCGCGGCTCATGGTAACAGGAGAGTGTGTGAAAATGCCATCATACTTAACAAAAAGGGCACATCTCCAACCCTGGACAGTGACTTGCGCTGGGACTGAATTAAGTTAGACATTTGGAAAGGCAAAGTCTAAAGCAAAAATGTATATCACAGTTGAATAAATGGCAAAGAGGCTGATGAGCCTTTCCTGGAAAAGGTGTGTAATGGCATGAGCGAGCCAGGCTTGCCTGCCTGGACTTGGGGGATCACTGCTGTGTGTTCAGTCTGCTTCACAAAGGATAAGCTGTCTGGCTTCATCCTGCAATATGTTGCGTTCTTCTCCCATGACCAGGAGCCTGCTTTGGCAGTCATCTCTACTATATCCAGTAGAATGGCCGGAGAATCAACATTCCACCAGTCTGAGACCAGGTCAGCACAGGGATCCAATTTCATCGATAATCTGCCTTCGAGGATCAACACTCACCGGAGTGCTGTCCTTGCTAAGAGTTAATATCTACTGAACATTCAATTCACTTACCACTTCTAGCTTTATTGTAAAATATAACTCAAATATTAAGTTGTTTTGTACATTTTTGAACTTGCTTAAAATTAACAGCCAAATTTAGCAATAGCTGAGATTTTACTAGGAATGAACTACTGGTGATACATGCAACAGCCTGGATGAATGTCCAAGCCTCACAAGCCCGTAAACAAACTTACCCGTATCTGAAGTACGTACTCAGCTGTCTGCAGAGGCGATGGGCAAGTTCTCGCTTCCCACAGGCTTCAGGACCAGTTAGTATCAGCATAGGGTATGGGGCGTCCAGGCTGGGCAGGGTGCTGCAACACAGAGCCAGACTCAGTGTCTCCTCCTTCTGTCAGACAGACAGCATACTGACTCCCTCCATCTGGTCATCACCAGCCCAGCTGAACAAGCACTTGCTACATAAGACACTTACTGAAGGACAGCTGTGTTAACAAGATTTTTTAAAGGAAAAATGTGGTAGTATACATTAGTTCTTGATAGCTAGAGTGAAGTATTCCTCCCAGAACTTATCAATGAAAGAAATAAGACTGTGCTCTGAAAGTTAAAAGTTTAATGCCTATACTATTAGATTAAAATACAGATGTCCAAGCAAACTTCACAGTAGTAACTGAAATGCACCTTCGTGATTGCTGTACACCAGGCACGGCTCTGGGAGCTGCTGTGTATTACTTCACTTAATTACCACGGGAAGGTGATGGAGGTGTCTCTGTTACTATCTCCAATTAACACATGAAGAAACTGCAGTGCAGGGAGGTTGATTAACTTGCTCAAAGTAAGAGCTACTCAGAAAGAAATTACATGTGTATCTGGGCTTGGCTTCTCAGTCTGGAGACTGGCCTAGAAAATGAATTTGTTAATAAAGTCTCCTGCAACATGCTGAGTTGATGTGTCTGGACTCCATTTGTGAGACAAATTGTAGAAATACAGAATAAAATACTTAAAAATGTAAAAACACGTGACTGAGGCATGGATCCTGTGAGGATCCTAAGAAACAGCAGAGTCCTCCATCTCTCTGGATAGCTTCAGAAAAACTTGAGCAAACAGCCTATGGCAAACACACACAACCAGGAGGAAAGGTAATGCCATGAGCCACGGACTCATGAAAGCAGCAGGAGAAAGAGAGGGGAGGCAGGGGCCGGACCCTACACGCCCGGGGACGAGGGAACCCCAAACAGCCCCTGGGCACTCGCGGAAAGCAGTGGGCTAAAACCACATACGCAGAAACCTGTACACATACGCTCGAGCTGGCGTTCACTATAAGAGCCAAAAGCTGGAAGCACCTGATGTCCTTCCACAGGTGGATGTTAAACTCACTGTGATGCATCCATACCACGGACTGCAACTCAGTCAGAAAAAAGAATGAGCTGCTGATACATGCAACAGCCTGAGCGGATTGGAAGGGAATTATGCTGAGTGGGGAAAAAAAGCCATCCCTAAAGGTTATACACCGCATGATTCCATCTACATGACATCGATGAAAGGACAACTAGTAGAGATGGGTACAAAGCGATGGTGGCCAGGGGTTGGGCAAGATGAGAGGGAGGGAGAGGCGGTGGCTGTGAAGGGTGTCGTGAGGGATCCTTGAGACAAAACCTCTGTTAACTTGACTGCAGAGGTGACCAGATGGATCTCCATGTGATGAACTTGCATAGAGGTAAATGAGACAGATGTCCAAACATATGCAAAACTGGGAAACCTGAGAAGGTTGGTAGGTTTCCTGGCCAGTTTCCTGGTGCTCGCTGTTCTACCAGGTTACAAAAGGTGTCTCCATTGGGAAACTGGGTGAAAGGTACATGGAGTTACTCTGTACTATTTCCTACAACTGAATGTAAATCTACAATTATCTCAAAATAATTTTTAAATGACTAAGAAAAAAATATTTGGGAGAAAGTGACAGTTATTGAAAATAGGCAAAGGAGATCTTCCTGAAGAAGAAAACCAAAACAAAGGAACAGAAAACATATTAAAGGCTATAATTCAAGAAAACGTCCCTGAAATAAAATAATAAAAAACCCTATATATCGAAAGAGCACCCATGATACCTGAAGTATCTGCCCAGAACACCCAGTACCAAGACACAGTACCAAATTACTGGGCTTTAAAGACAAAGAAAAAAATGTCCAACTAGAAAAAGAGAGCACATGACTTACAAGGAAGAGAAAATTAAATTATTATCAGACTTTGACATCATTTTATTTCAAAAGAAAATGGAGTACATTCAAGAAAAAAGTGTGAGTCATGAATTTTATATTTGGCAAAAAGGGCTTTCAAGTATAAAGGACACAAATTATTATAACAGGCAAGAATTCAGGGGACAGTGATCCCATACCTCTTCCTAAGAAATCTACTAGAAAACAAGCTTCAGAAAACCAAAATGATTCAAGAGAAAACAATATAAGAACCGGGAGTGCGCAATAACTGCATCAGTCACAGAACGATGACCAAGTGGGGGCAGAGAAGGAGCAGGTAGAGCGTGTGATGGCAGCATGCTCTGGCAACATAAATACAGTACAGCGCTCTTTTAAGTGGGGAGATGCTCACATGAAATATGTAGAACAGGCAGATTTGTGACACTCAGAGGGAAGAGTGGAGTTGAGGTTATCGGGGCGGGGAGCAGGGAGAAGGGGAGCTACTGCTTAGTGGGTACAGAGCTGCTTGCTGCCTGGAGTAATAAAAATGATTTGGAGATAGAGGGTGGTGATGGTTACACAATGTTGTGAATGCTGAACGCCACTGAACCACACACTTAAAAGCGGCTAAAATGGCAAATTTTATGTTATGTATATTTTGCCACAATAAAAAACATGGGGAAGGACTGAATGGGTAGGGTAGAGCATAGGTTAAAAATATTTTTAATGTTTTCAGTAATCATGCTGGTGGTAGTAATATTATTTGTATTCTGATACCATGGTGGCATTACTATGATTTTTTAAATGAGTAATTATGGGATTTTCTAATTTCATCTTTCTCTGTATCCTCTAGAACCAGGATTCTTGGTGTGGGAAAAAAGAAAATACAGACATAATAGAGAAAAGATTGAGTTAAGCTTAACTGTAGTTTTAAAATTGAATGGTGACCGGGTGTGGTGGCTCAAGCCTATAATCCCAGCACTTTGGGAGGCCAAGGTGAGAGGACTGCCTGAGCCCAGGGGTTTGAGACCAGCCTGGGAAACTTGGTGAGACCTAATCTCTACAATAAATCAAAAATTAGACAGACGTGGTAGTGTGTGCCTATAGTTCTGGCTACTTGGAAGGCTGAGGCAAAAGTATTGCCTGAGTCCAGCATATTGATGCTGGGGTGGCCATAAGCGTGCCACTGCACTCCAGCCTGGGCGATGGAGTGAGACTCTAACTAAAAAAAAAAAAAAAAAAATTGAATGGTAAGTATCAAAATTCAGGAGTTATTTAATCTGACTATCCATACATAGACACAGATATATCTATCCAAATATCTATAGATCTATCCAAATCTATAGATAGATTGAAGAGATACAGATAGGTACAGATAGATGAATGGGTGGATGGGTAGGTGAATGGATGGATGAGTGGGTGGGGTGGATGGGTGAGAGGGTGGGTGGGTGGATGGATGAATGAATGAGGGGGTGGGGGTAAGGGGGGTAGATGGGGGGGTGGGAGGTGGGTGGGTGAGTAGATAGATATGTTTTCCTAGTTCTTTCCAACAAAAAGCCTAGAAACAATGACCAACCTGGTAGCAATGCGTCTCCCGAACACCCAGAGTGGGATTGGGAAATCTATTTCTCACTACAACCAGGGCTTCTTGGAGAAATGGCTGATTACAGATTTTACAGGACATGTTTAGGACTAGCCTAGAGAACTCCATCACAGAAGAGAGTCAGGAAGTTATCAACAATGCCAGGACAGAGTCAAGGCTTGACTGTGCCATTTTAATACTGAATCCTCATCCTGGGCATGCCAGGAGAGGGGAGAGTGATTCCCGAATAATGCAGTGCATATGTCCCAAAGCTACGAGTCAGCGTTGCCTGCGTGGGTCCTGACTTCTGGTGCCTGCCCTGGCCAGGAGCAGGAAGAGCATGGCTACCTCCCACCAGCCCCTGTCCTGTGTCCTGGCCCACGGTCGTCTCATGCCAGCCTGCTCCCGAGCCCATGAGCTTCCCAACAAACCCCGCTCCGTTCTGGAACACTCAGGCCTGCGTGGCCAGCAAAGGCAAACTTGTCAGTCCGACAGCCAGAAATAATCAAGACATACATGTTTATTAAGCACTGCTGCAAATTTCTTTGATACATATTTAATCTAAATGCACCCTAAAGCATGAAACAACTACCAATACCGTAGCCTAGAAAAGAAATAAATACAATGGGACATAAATGTCCTTCTTTTACATCAAACGTGCTTTTCCAGATGTATGTAAATAAATGACAAGTCATTTCACCTAGAGGTCTACATAAACATGTGAAACTGCCAATATCTACATTGTGAAATTATATGTAAAAATCATGTCCTGGGTCACGAAATAAAACATTTTGCTCTCTGTGGAAAGCCCACCATGTGACACACAGGAGCAAATATCACATGAAGAGGAGAGGCCATTTGTAGCCACATTTCTTTCATAAGAATTTTTTTAATGCCTTTGGGTAGTGACAGCATTTCTGCATTATACTCACAGCATAAATGACCATCTGCTCCAACAGATTGTTTAAAGAAACTGGTAACTCTGCCTTTGAATTCAGAGGTGAAAGACTCTGTTCACGTGCTCACCCAAGATGGGTTTATTGCAACTCAGTGCAAAGACTGCTTCAGCTTTCCTATAGGCTAGTGGGGCTTCCTTCTAGGGGCTCCCTAAAAATCTGGATTCATGGGGCACTTGCTGGCATGGGTACGTAGCATTCACTCACAGTTATGGAAAAGTGGACCATGGATGCTAATGATCACAACTTTCTGTTAATGATGTTAAGGTCTGTGTTTCTGTCCTGAGGCAGCAGAGTCTATGAACTTTGTTTTTACTGTTGGCGGCACAGGCTCGCCACCACAGAGAGGCCCAGATCAAAGAGCAAGGTGAATCACCTCATTGCCATGCTTGGGCCAGCACTGGTGGGTGGGCCACGGGCGCCCAGCATGGTGTATGCTGTGACTGAGACAACGCAGTTCATTGGAAGGGAGACGGCAGCATTTACAGGAAACACAGGCCAGGGCAAACTGCAAGGCCGCCTTCTGCTTGCCCACCTGAGTTCCACCACGTACCTGTCAAAGATCCTCTGAGGCTGCATCATGCTGTGGGCCACGTGGGTCAGGTGGTCTTGGGCGGCAACTACCTCGGGGGGAGGGTCGTATTTATTCACAGCCGAAACCTTGGCCAGAATTAGAAATGTCAGAGGAAAAGCTTTGTTTCCAAAAAGAAAACAAGGCTCAGATTTTCTTTAATTAAATATTCCAGACATGCAACCCGGTAGACCAACTAGTGTGACATGTGCCCATGAGCGTCTATGCACAGTCCTCAGGTCTACTCTGATTTTCCTAAAACCCAAAAACGATCATTATTTTAAAATACTGAGTTGAGTCCTGTGGTCTCCTACTTTCCGACTTCCTTGTATTCCCTGGTTGGGAATGGGGGAAAGGTAAACAAAACAAAATAAAAACCCTCATCTGTGCCTGCGTTTAGTCGGTAGACATTCCAACTTTCAGTATGTGAAAACGGGATCGAATGTCCAGCCCCAGATCCTAGGCAGTCAGCACCTGGGAGATTTAGAACTATTCCCAGCGACCAGCTCTGCCCAGCCTTCCTCCTCTGAACTCATACCCTTCCTTCCTGGTGTGGGCCTCTGTCCCTGTCCCCTTGTCTTTTCCATCACTCTGAATACGTCACCCTCAGCTACCACGCTATTACCTAACATGTGGCTTTCCATTTGTTCCCTCTGCAAAATGTCAGAGGAAGAGAGAAATCTGCTAGGTGTCTTTGAGTGTGAGGACAGTGACAGGTCAGCATCTGGGACTATTTTTAACCAAGATTCCAGAAAGGCATTTCCGAGATGGAATGTGAGTCTCTCTTCACATTTATGCCTGTTTCATTCCCACTTCAGATTTGTAAGAAATTCTCACTAGCAGAGATTTCAGCTGCCACCAGCCATTAAGGCAAGACCCAGCAGGAGCCAGGGGTGTGGGAGGGACAGGCACTGGCACTCAAGGTCTGGTTGCTCTCAGATCATGTCACCAGAGGAACCACTGCTCTAAAGAGCAGAATTACAAATTTAAAGTATCCAAGCAGTGGTTTATTTGTGTGCCTTTTGATACTATGTATAATAACACTCAATACACTTTATTGTTAATACATCTAAGTGACACAGATAGACTCATACACCCTCCAAACACGATAGTTACCCACATCTGCCACCACTGCCACCACCAGCATGTGGGGTGTCACCCCAAACCCACGGCCAGCCCTCCCCTGCACTGACGACAACCTGCACTGGTATTGACACTCACCTTGGCAGGAGGCTAAAGGGACAGAGCCTATGACGAGGACATATTCCCCAAATAATCAATCTGCCTTATTTGTTGTTCTGTGCCTTATGTATTGATTATATTGGTTTTGTAACGGCAGCATGAACTCTTGAGCATGTTAACCCACAAACACCAGGAATGACGGGACTATATACCTTTTCTTCCACTTTAATCTTCTTCTGATCTAATTCTGTTAATCGCAGTAGCATAAAGATGACGAAGAGCCAGTATTCAGATTTTTCCTGTTTAAAACACCAAGAGCCCCATTCAGCAGCCTTCCCTTCAGGAGCACCGCATCCCACTCCCAGGAGCTTGGGTCTTGCCTGCCCTGGCCCCGCACGGCCTCAGGGCTCTGCATTTCATACTCTCCAGCCCCCTCCTCTGACGCAAATACAGACTGTGCCTGGAAGTGAACAAAGCTCTTCCGCTGTGCAACTCTGTTCCTCTCCCCATGAGCCTGTGGGCCAGGCAGGACTAGCCTCATTTCTACAGGAAGAAACCAGCAGGCCTTGAGAGCCTGGCATCACACCTACCAGATGCTGTCTTCTAACTGAGTTTCCCTACTGCCAACTATAAGATGTTGCTGTTTATTGTTATTTTGTTATTGTTTATTTATATTATGTTGTATTCATTTTTATCATGTAGTATGAATGTGCTCTACAATAACAAAATAATATTCTTTTATAAAACGAAGTCCTTATTACGCCCTCGCCGCCTGATGTATTGGGATGATCGGCTTTGTAGAAAGGCGATTAAGGGTTTTCTGCATTGAGATGCTACCTCTCTTTGAAGGGAAGGATATTCGTGGATGGTATGTATGCTTTGTCAATCCACAGATGAGAATGCGCCTGAGGTGAGTGTGCACAGGCATCCCTGCACTTCCACGTGTGTGAGTCGGGACTGTCAATAAATGGGTTCACAAGCATCTGAGGACTCGTGATGCTTACCCAGGCACATGGCACACCATCCTTGGACCTGAACCTGAGCTGTGAGGGCCATGCTAAACCCTGCCCCTTACTCTTCCAGAAAGGCTCTTACATTGCCTGCAGCTATTCCCATACCAAGAGCTAGCTTTGTTTTTAAATTTTTTATTTTTTAGTTTGTCTATCCATTGAGACACACATGAAAAGAAGGATGCGGAGAGAGGCATGCAGTCAAGAGCCTGTGGAAATGCAAGTGCAGGGTTCGGGTGGGAAGACAGTAGGAAGGAAGACAGAAGGAGGAAAGATGGACAGAGAGGGAGGGAGGGAGGCCGCCCAGGGACTGAGCACAGTCTCCTATCCCTGACTGCCTAGGGCTGAGAATCCAGGGGAGTAGACTGTTTTGTTCTATGAGTATTTCACAACCATACCGATTTCATGGCTACCTCCAGGCAAAGGACTATAGGCGGCTAATCTTGGACTTTCTTTCCCTGTTATAAAATAGGACCCATGTTCTGTCTGCGTCTCTGGCGTCCTGTGTTTTCTACTGTAAAGATGCGGCTCTCATCTCACCAACGCCTCCCACCCCCGTCATCTGTCATCTTCAGCACCCCCGGGATGAGTCAGCGGGGACAGTGAGCAGGTCAATGGCAGTCAGTGTCAAGACATACTTCACTGACAGCTGTGCAACAGCTTGCTAGCCATGAGAGCTCTTATTTTTAAAAAACAACCATTTTAGGTGCTACCAGATCTTCCTAATCGTTTCCTAAGAGAGAAGGAAAATAAACTCCATCCATATTCCTCATACTCCTTATCAAAAGCACTTCTTGAAGAATTCAAAGTAGCTCCCCTTCCTCTCCCCCTTCTCCCTCTCCTCCTCCTTCCTTCCCCTCCCCCTTCACCTTCCCTTCCTCCTTC
>NW_007245921.1:117341-147350 GCF_000164805.1 Carlito syrichta
CCTCTCCCCCTTCCCCTTCCCTCTTTCCCATTCCCTTCTGTCTTCCTTTTCTCCTCCTCTTTATCCTTCTCCCTCCCCTCCCCCACTGTCCCCTCTACCCTTTTCCACCCCCTCCTCCTTCCTCTCTCCCTCCTCTCACTTCCTCCTCCTCACTCCTTTTTCTCCCTCTCCACCCTCCCAGCAGAAATGATCTCTTACCTGAATTGGGTTTCTTAGAAGATTGAGAACTCTAAGAATAGGTAGATTCTCAATATATTCTATTTCTTTCAGCTCAGCAATCTGTTTAATCAAATAAAAAATTCATATTATCAACAGACTAGATGCACAAAGACAATAGAAAACTAATACAATAGGAGCTAGTTTGGATCCTTTAAATTTAATTTATTTTAAAAATTGCTCTGTTGAATATCCCGCTTTTTTTTTTTTTTTTTGAGTTGGAGTCTCGCTCTGTCGCCCAGACTGGAGTACAGTGGCTGCTGCCAGCCATCGCAGCCTCGACCTGCTGGGCTCCGGCGATCCTTCCGCCTCAGCCTTCCAAGTAGCCAGAATTACAGGTGCGCGCTACCACACCCGGCTGATTTTTTAATTTATTGTAGAGATGAGGTCTCGCCAGCCCAGGCGGGTCTCGAACCCGCGGGCTCAGGCAATCCACTCACCTCAGCCTCCCAAAGGCACAGGATTACAGGCTGAGCCACAGAGCCCGGCAAATATCCCGCTTTTTAATGGGAATTCCACCGAGCTACATGGAACAAAAAATTATTGCCAGCCCCTTCAATACATGTGAATGCACACAGTCACATTTTCCTTTTTTCTCTCTGGTTAGAGAACAGAAAGATTCCTCCTCTTATTCACGTTCATTTGAAGGCAGAAATAAGATAGCACATAAAGTCAGGAGAACAGCACAAAGCATGCACATGAGAACAACCTGGTTCCCACCCGCCTCCAGCCCGATCTAGCCATCCAGTCCCCACCACCCTCTCCCATGCAGCTGCTGCTACCCTGGTCACCTGCATCTGTGAATGCCCTCTGATTGCATGAGCACATCTGGCTCTATCGCTCTTTCCACAAAATAATTACTTCAAGGAAAGGTACAAATGGAAAACTGCATGACGTATTTCTTGATGGGTGTCTACTGCTCCCCTTAACATTTTTAGCTGATCTGTACATTTGTTATACACATTTCCATATAGGTTGTGTGTCACAATTTTAAGAAGAGAAGAGAAGAGAAGATTGCTTGACAATTCCTGAATCTGACCAGGGATACAGCTTAGGCTGCAGCAGGCCTGAAGTCTACACTAAACTAAAGACAAATGGTTTCATTTAAATTTTCTGTAATTAGCACACTTATAATTTCATGTCACGTATAGATACTGAACTTTTCAGAAACTTACTAACCACTTTTCCATTTCTGTTTTTCTCCAGATCACTTCTGCACTCATTGTAAAAGCACTCCATCAGCAGGGTCACCAATAAACTCCTGAGCTATTCAATCACAAAACACAGCTAAACTTTAAACTGGACCCAAAGCTAGGCCAGGGGACAAACACATGTGCCATATTCAAAGGATGCCAATTTTAAAGATATAGTATGAAAAGCAGACTCCAGAGTTGCAATATACAACCGACACACGTTAATCTGGTTAGGGCAACATTGGGCTACTTTGGGCTATTATACACATCTTTTCCCATAACAGGACTACACTGTCCATGAATGGCCCATTTGGACCATGTATCTTAAAAAGGAGATCCTGGCCATGCTGGCCAAATGTCATTCCTGTCAACCCAGCAATTTGGGAGGCCGAGGCAGGAGGACTGCTTGAACTCAGGAGTTTGAGACATGCCTAGGCAGTATAGCAAGACCTTGTATCTACAAAAAAAAAAAAAGAAAAATTAGCCAGGTGTGGTGGCAGCTGTAGTCCCAGCTCAGAAAGTACTCAGGAGGTTGAGGAGGAAGGATCGTCTGAGCCCAGGAGGTGGAGGATGCAGCAAGCTACGATCGTACCACTGCACTCTCTAGCCTGGGTCACAGAGTGAGACTCTGACTCCAAAAAAAGGGATCCTAATTGTTTTATATTGTGTTATTCAGGAAGGTGGAAAAGTAAACTTGGTTCACATGGTCCAGTCAGAATTTTCCAACAATGGATTGCTTTCCCTCTAGCATACAGCTCTTGTTCTTGGACCTTCACCAATGTTAGGAAGAGATGTGTTCCTGCACTCGTTATGTCCCACCGATGAATCCTGGCCACATGCACTTGTAAACATGGCTGGTGATAATGGAACTTGGTCCCCTCTTTCCAAAGGGCAACCCGATGTGTTTCATGAGCAGAGCTGTGAACCAGCTGTCCCCCTTCAAGAGATTTATACCAAAGAGATCATCAGACAGACAAAAGTTAGATACAAGAATGCTTGGTCTAATGTTGTCACTAAAAGTAAGATATTTCTAAACTCTCAAGAACTCCATCATCATGTGATTATAAGAGTCTCATAATAGATTATATGTTCATTTCAGAAAATGGTGATATTTATGGTGATCAGCATGGAAAATTCTCCTTGACATGTTGCAAACACCATGAACACAATGGCCATGGACTTTATAACTGCATCACCACTAAGACATCAGCTGGTCTTCTGCCAGTCAAGGGCAAGCATCTGGCTTTCCTCCCAGACCTGCCAAGGGTAAGGTGAGGTGAAAGAGGCAAGCGTGGGTCCTGGCTTCCCTCCCACTCTTGAACTAGCAAGAGCAACAGACACCGGCCCTCAGGTAAGCCCCCTCCTGCACAAGCTCACTGCACGGACCCACTCTCCTGTCTTCTCCCTGCAAAGGTCACACGCCTTGGCAGTGTGCGTAGTAGACATCTACTGTAGGTGCAGTGGCCACAGCACTCCATGACTTGTGGGGAATGTCACCAGAAAGGTTGCATTCCTACAGGAACTGTGGCTCTCTGCTGCCAAGACCATCATACCTGCCCGCTGATGCCAGACTTCAGCCCACCCCTTCTCCAACCTCTCTGGCCCTGTAGACCACCGTCTACCCTCTACAAGTCTGTTGACTTCTCTTTTTTTTTGCCATTTTCTTCCAGGCCATGTTCCCCAAGCATCAGCATCCGGAGATACAGGAACTTGTTAAGGCCTTTCTTTAGAAAAATGTTTAATATCTATAAATTTATAGGTGTAACACACACACACACACACACACACACACACACACACACACACACATCTGTCTCCTTAAAAAACTTTTGAGTGTAACCATTAATTTTTTTTAACTACTGCATTTATACACGAATCTGTACAGAAAACCTATTTTTCAAACTGTAGGCTCTATCAACTAATTGATGACGATGGTGATGATAGGTTCATGACTGGAATACAAATCCACAGATGGATCAGGGAAACAAGATAAAGAGTTCAGAAAACAGATCCTTTCTGAATAGGTTACATTTCACAATTTTTAAAAGGGGGGAAAGGAATAAAAAAAATTACTAAAAAGTTCCTTAATTTGACCAGGGATAGAGCTTGGATTGCAGCAGTCCTGAAATCTCCACTAAACTAAATATAGTTTTATTTCAATTTTATGCATTTTAGAAGGATTTTGGTAGAAATAAGAATGGTGTGTATTTAAAAAGTGAGCCACAGATCAGTGAGAAAATTATATTCTTCAACAGCATCTTGGCTAAATGAGTTAACAAATGAGAATTATTTAGCACAGGACTGGGTATATAACAAGTACTCAATAAATGATAGCTATCATCATATGACTATGAGATATTGAAAACAAGTAAATTTTTAAACCGTGTGGTTACACAATGGTTACACATATTTGTAAGGTACATATGATATTTTGATACAAGCATACAACATGTAATGATCAAATCAGGGTAGTTGGAGCATTCATCACCAAAACATTTATCATTTCTTTGTGTTAGGAACATTTTAATTCTACTCTTTTAGTTATTTGGAAACATTCAATAAGTTATCATTAACCATAGTCACACCACTGTGCTACAAAACAGTAGATATTATCCTCCCATAAATTTAAATTTTCGTCTCAATTATACCATAAAATAAATGATGAATTAAGAGATGAAAGCAATAAAAGAAAACAGAAAAAAAAGAGTTAAGGTGAACACTATCTGATTTCAGAATGAAAAAAAATTTCCATAAAAACTTTAAAAATAAAGTAAGACACAAAGAAAAACATTGATATAAAAATTATTTTAACCTGGGCTTGGTGGCTCAGCCTGTAATCCCACGCTTTGGGAGGCTGAGGTGAGTGGATTGCCTGAGCCCGTGGGTTCGAGACCCGCCTGGGCAACTTGGTGAGACTTCATCTCTATAATAAATCAAAAAATTAGCCGGGCGTGCTAGCACACGCCTGTAGTTCCAGCTACTTGGAAGGCTGAGGCAGAAGGATCGCCAGAGCCCAGTAGGTCGAGGCTGCGGTGTCCGGGAGTGGCCACTGCACTCCAGTCTGGGTGACAGAGTGAGACTCCAACTCAAAAAAAAAAAATTATTTTAATATGTATATCAGAACTTCAGTAAACATAATGAAAAGCAAAAGAAGAATGGTAATAAAATAAATGATAGTTAAGGGCAAGAATACACAGTTTTTATTTTTTATTTATTTATTTATTTTTAGTCAGAGTCTCACTCTGTTGCCCAGGCTGGAGTGCACTGGCACGCTCACGGCCACCACAGCCTCGACCTGCTGGGCTCAGGCAATCCTTCCACCTCAGCCTTCCAAGTAACTGGAACTACAGGAGCGCTACTACACCCGGCTAATTTTTTTATTTATTGTAGAGTTGAGGTCTTGTCAAGTCGCCCAGGCTGGTCTGGAAACCCTGGGCTCAGGCAATCCTCTCACCTTGGCCTCCCAAAGTGCTGGGATTACAGGCTTGAGCCACTGCACCCAGCCAGAGTAACCCGGCTGGATCCTGCTTAGCTTCACAAGCTCTCAGGAGATCCCGCGCCATCAGGCTGCCATGGCCTTGGACAAATACACAATTTTAAAAAAGAAAACCAAGTGATTGACAAACAGATAGAAAAAAATGTTTAGCCTCACTAATAATCAAAAAAGTTCCTATAAAATGTAATACAAAATGCCATGTTCACTCCTGGGCAGACATCATTTTAAATGGTCGATCCTGGGGTGTTCTCACACCTCCAGTCTCCCTGCCCTGACATTTCAGACATTCCTAACGCCATCCTTCTACGTAAACTTTTGTATGAACACGTCTGCTTCTGAAAACCAGGCACATGTGGTTGCAGTTTAAACCTTTAAAACAACAGGGAATCATCAAATTTCCAAAAATTAAGAATTGCACTTATTTTTAAAAGTAGTCCTTCTGCAACTACTGCCCTAGGAAGTCTTCCAGAACATTTCTCCAGCATTGCCTGGGACGGCCCTTGAGAAACCAGTGAGAGAACATCTGCACCAAGTCTCTGACATGTGCTCTTATGTAGACACTGCACTGAGACGTGTGAAGCATCACCTTGTTACCCTCCAGGTTGATCACTTCCAGGAGGTCATGATTCTCCAAGCCTTGGAGGCTGCTTATCTGATTGTGCGACAGGTCCAGATTCTGCAGGACTTGCAGATCCTCCAAGCCTGTGATCTTCTCGATCTGGTTATTGCTCTAAAAGAAACAAAATAAACTTCATGTCTTAAAGGCCTCTCATAGGACAAGTTGTAATGGCAAGGTGTCACTTGGGATACTGCCCCAGATCTCTTAAAAAGTCAACAGTCCATCAGAGTCCCTCCCCACACTCCATTTCCATTACCCACCTCCCTAAATGCATACACAGACCCTAGAAATAAGTCCGAGGGTTTTAGCTGAAAGACTCAGAACATAACATTTTCCTTAAAGTTGATGAAGATAACTTCCTTTCTCATCAGTGAGAAAAACAAAGGCCAGGTAGTGTGGGCTTTTAGCATTGTACACCTACAGCCTCATGGTAGCACGATTCCGTGTTTATCTTCAGAAATAGGAGGGTAGTGCAATTCTTCCATCACCATTATAATTCCCACATACATTTTGTTTTCAGAGGCACTCCACATATAATCACTTCATGTCACATGGGCTGTGGTCTCCAACAAGTTTCCAGATATTCCTGCTTTCATGCAATTCACATCTCTTAAGTCCAGGCTAGACCTATGACTTGTCTTAACCAAAGCATATGGCAGATGTGTGCCAGGACCAAGCCTGAGACTTAGGAGGGCCTGGCAGCCCCTGCTTGTGCCTTGGGAGCCCTGAGCTACCAAATAAGAACTGCAGCTACTTTATTGGAGGCAATTTGTGGAGAGGCTGCAAGAGGAAGGACATGTTCACACAGAGAGAGGCCCTGAGGCTAAATTGAGAGAAAATCCCAGTCATTCTAACTGAGTCAAGCCCCTGATCAACATGCCAGCTGAGTGCTGAAAGCCAGTGGAAGAACCATCCAGCTGAGCCCAACCCAGAATGCAGACTGGTAGCTATTAAAATGGCTATTTCTCCAAGTCACTACAGTTGGAGTAGAAATTTTTATAAAATTTCATTTCAATAATGAGCAAGATTTGTGTTCGTTAGTATAATTCTGTGGCTCTTAAAGGCATGTTAACAGAATGTTGATAATCTACAAAGCTGGGTGATAGCACACAAGGGTTTACTACACTATTCCTTTTATTTTTATATATGTTTGAAAAGTTTCATAATAAATAGAAAAAATACTCACAACCCAGTTGCCAAAGTAAAGTCAAATTTCTTACTGTTCAGAGTTCAAAAAGTGTAACAGAAAAGGGAAATTAAAAAATGACACAAAACTTAACATTGTATTCATATTAACATATTGCAATAAGACCTCAATATCCTATTCAAAATATGCTCACATATCAAATTTATAGACATCTCTTCCCAGAGAACATGGAGGTGCCTTAGATGTGGTAGATAGACTGTCATTCTTCTTACAGTGTCGCTGATGGCTTTCAAATGACAGATGATGTGGATAGAATGTGACAAAGAAAAGCTTAATTAGATAGTCTATGATCATAAAAGAAACCAGAACTGAGAAAATTTCAGAATCACAGATTTTCTGAATTGGAAGCCATCAAGTTAAACGCTTTGTCCAATGCTCTGCTCCGAAATGTGGTCTCTGAGTTTTGCACAAAGAGTTCCTCCTGCGTGTTTTATAATGATGAGTGGGGAAAGAGAAGGCTTTGTTAAAATATATGAAATTAGGACATTCCTAACCTACCAATTTTGGAGGAAATACCTGGCAGCTCCTACTATGACAAGTGTATTTTGAAGTTTGGAATGTACTGCCATGACCTGCTAAGCATCTGGGAGACAGAACAGCCTATGCGTGGGCCACATGTTCCGTTTACATTCATCATAAAAGTAGATGGCTGAGAATTAAAAGTTGGTTTGTACAGTGAAGTGTTCTTCTTTCTCTAAATTTTAATGTAAATTATTTTCATTAATGACTAAAGTGATTTGTTTTCTGACTCCAAGACTTAAAAATAAAAGCATTAAAAACTGTTGAAACAAATGTGCCTCTTCATAGACTTTATTAAAATTTGGAAAAGCAAACCTTCGTACTCTCAAAAAAATTAAGGAAAATGAATGACAGTGTATTCTGTATTTTCTAGTGCATCTTGGATAATGACGGCAGGGACTGTGAACAAGCCACCAAATCGAAGAGAACAAAGGTATGCCTTTTCTAGAAGCTACTTGGGACAGAACTTGGAATTACCTATTTATCTATTGAAACAAACTCTTAGGACAACAGAGCTATATGCTGTTATTCTAAATAATGAGTTCCTTCTCATTTCTTTTGCACATCCCATCTCTTTCCACTCACCATGCTCCACTTGAAGTACTGGGGCATGTCAACACAGAGAAAATGTGTGAAGAGTAGAACGGGATTCTAGCAAACTACAACATGAATAGCACAGGCTGCCAATAATCCTCCAGACCATCACAATTGTAAAACGTTCCTTTCTTTTCCAGTGGTAACATTTTCTTTTTCTTTTTTTTTTTTTTGAGTTGGAGTCTCACTCTGTCGCCCAGACTGGAGTGCAGTGGCCGCTCCCAGCCACCACAGCCTCGACCTGCGGGCTCTGACGATCCTTCCGCCTCAGCCTTCCGAGTATCCAGAATTACAGGTGCGCGCTACCACGCCTGGCTGATATTTTGATTTATTGTAGAGATGAGGTCTCGCTGCCCAGGGTCTTGAACTCGCGGACTCAGGCAATCTACTCACCTCAGCTTCCCAAAGGCGCGGGATTACCGGCCGAGCCACAGAGCCCGGCTGTGGTAACATTTTCAATCTGATTGGTAAAATTCATCCTCACTTATGCCTTGCTGACATAGCTTCAAGAGCAGAAACATGAATGCTCAGGACAGTCATTGAGCCTTTCCACACTCGACTTCATCCTCAGCACTGGGATGCCAGTAGTCACCCTCACTGTGGGGTAGAAAAGTTTCTAGAAACACCTCTCATTCTCTACGCTCAGGGAAAGAAAAGTGAACACACAGCCAAGCTTCAGTGCCCTCTGGCTAAGCAAGACAGGAATAGTGTTGTGTATACATCAAAAGTTCACAGATGACCCAAGACATCATTTCAAACAATGGGTCGACATCCTCGCTGGGATAGTTCGCGTAAGACAGTAATAAGCGACAAGCCTCATGACTTGAAATCCTCCCTGCCTACCCTGTGATGGAGGTCACGAACAGCAAATCCACAGCAAAGGAGAAGAATAATATTATCAGCCACCAACTCAGAGAGGTATGCTGTTGTCTTAAAAATACTGTGTGTGTCTTTGGTACTATTTGAATCCTGCTGAATTTCTGTTAATGATCTCAATTTTCATTGAGTCATAGTCACACAGCATGTTACATAGCTTTAAAAGAGTGCTGTCTTTAGGGGGAAAATAATCAAATTTAAACTAGCACTATTTCTGATTTTCTATAATGGGAGACGAGCATGTATTAATATGAAAGACTGACAAAATTCAGGGCCTGGAAAACATTTTGTGTTTCATTTGAAAGCAATAAAATGTTAACAATAATAACACTATGCTTTGATGTTATTTTCACCAACAAGATATTATAAAATGCATTTTTAAATACTCACTAAAAGTATACCTTTCTTACCCAGTGTAAAAAAAAGCCAATCTTTTAGAAAACTGAATTTGGATGTCAAATTAGAGAATCATTTTACTTTAGCATGAAATATTGATCTCTCTCTCTCTCTCACACATACACATACACGACATACAGAGAGGAGCAAACAAAACTGAAAACAATAACATTTGATGAAGGAATCAGCTCTGTATGACTTGAAAAATTCTCAGTAGTCATAATTCACGCATTCACCAAAACGTCATCTCCTCTCCTATAAAGAACAACGTATGTTGGACTCACCAGACAAAGCACTTTGATTGGTAGTGTGTTTAAGCCGCTGACGGCTGTGATCCTGTTGTTGGCCAGGCTGAGGTGGGTCAGGCTGCTGCACAGCTCCAACCCACAGACTTCGGCTATCTTGTTGCCTGTGGACCACAACTACGTTTAAGGAAAATGTGATTAAGGGCACTTTGAAGAAAAAGAGAAGCTGTGTTAAGTGATCACTAGAGAAATCAGACCTCGCCTTAAATCACCAAGCGGTGTATGCCCAAGACAAGGTGAATGTTAGCCCCGAACTGCATCTTTTCATATAGATCCTGCCATGTCCTGTATTATTTAAAAGCACAGTTTTCAAGAGTGACTCTGCAATCAGTATGGAGCACCACAGTGGCTCACCCCTGGCAGAGGGTTTTCCCTTAATTAGTTAACAGGCTCCCTGAGAATCTCACATGCTGTCCCACAGAAGGACTTCCGAATACAGGGTCGCCCTGCAGAGACAACATTCACCAAGCTCCGTCATCCTCATCCCTAGGGGTGGCCTGGGAGATGTCATCTGAAGCCAACAGGTGGTCCAAAAACCAAGTCATGTTGCAGAGAGGAACGGCCCTTTCTATATTGGCTTCTCTTCTCCCTTCAAAGTAAATGAGTCTTCATCTCTGCCCTAATGCCTTCATCCGTTGATTAAGTTTCCATTCATTGCTAAAACTTTAACTTGTCTTCTGTGTTCCATCCTGTAGTTGTCTAAAATTGCAGTCTCAAAGACACCAATTCCGCTCAGCCCTCTGTCCTCATCTTTGATCAGTTTCCAGGATTTAATGCCATTTCCCCATCAAAGCTCAGTTCTCCCTCTCAATAATCTACAGCATCACCACTACCCAGGGCATCCAATCAATCACCAAACCTGATATTTTTTGCTTTAAAACATCTCCTTAATTATTCCCTTTCCTTTTATTCACTCCTTTGCCAACTTAACTCATGTTTGGCACCAGTGGACACCTTCAATATCCATGACTTCCTGCCCTCAAGTCACCTTGCATGCTGTAGTCAGGTTAATTTGTTCAAAATATCGATTGGATATCATGTTTCAATTAAAAAATTCTCATAGGATGAATTCTGAATTTCTCACTGGCATTTAAGGTCCTTCAGCATAAGCAAAACCCATTTATCTGATTTCATCTTCAGTATAATCCAATGAGAATTCTCTATTTCTGCCGGGTCAATTCTCTCAATAGTTCTGGAATGTGCCGAGAATTTTCTTACTTGGCAATGTCTAATTTTTTCATGCTGCTTTCCTTCTCTTTTCTAAACCATACCCATTCTTCAGGACTTAATTCTAAATTCCACTTATTTTTTTCTCTAAACACTCACATTAAACCAATACCTTAAGTATTTCTTTTTGACATATAACACTCATTTTCTTATTATGTCTTCTTTGTTACTTTTTAAGTACACAAATAAGTAAAAATTACAGACTAGGAGAACATATTCACTAGATATAGTAGACAAAGGATTATGGTCTAGAATACATTAAAAATGATAATAAATTAATAGAAAAAGATAACCCAATAGAAAATGGGCAAAGAATACATCCAGGTAACTTCCAGAAGAGCAAATCCAAGTGGCTAATAAACATAGATGGTCCACTCCTCCTGTAGTCAGGAGAATGCAAATTAAGATGCCATTCTTTATCCATCAGCTTAACAAACTTTTTTTTAAGATTGAAAAATATAGTTTTTTTGGAAAGCAAATTAGAGAGAGAGAAGAGAGAGGAGATTCACCTCAGGCGGCTCGTAGTTCAAAGAGCACATAGCCACACTAGATCCTAGTAATGCAATGGCCTGAGCAAACATTTTAAAGTAGGAAATAGGAGACAGAGACGTTCATATCCCTGGGTGAGAGCGCTCACTGTGATACAGCCACTTTGGAGGGAATTTGACAAGGTCTGCCATAATCGTGTATATATCACAGCCATTCCACTTCTCCCTGTCTGCTCTAGAAGACCATCTCTTCCTCAAAGCCTCTGCTGGTCAGCTTTTAACCTCAAGCCATCTCCTTCTGTTAATCAGAGATTCAAAGAAGTTCTTTAAAGACAAAGAACTGTATTCCCAGCACTTTGGGAGGCCGAGGTGAGAGGACTTCCTGAGCCCACAGGTTTTAGACCAGTCTGGGCAACTTTGTGAGAACTCATCTCTACAATAAAAATCAAAAATTAGCCTGGCGTGGTACCATGCACCTGTAGTTCTGGCTACTTGGAAGGCTGAGGCGGAAGGCTCACCAGAGCCCAGCAGGTTGATGCTGGGGTGGCCGTGAGTATATCACTGGCTGTGACTATACTCCAGCCTGGACGACAGAGTGAGACTCCAACTCAAAAAAAAAAAGGAAAGAAGATGGGATCATAAATATAACAAAATCATGTATTTTGCCTCATAATTATTTGTCACGATCCCAACTCTACCACTTACTAGATTCTTCATTTGTAAAGTGGGGATAATATCAAGTTGCCATTAAGGCCAAAAGTTAGATCATGGGAAAAAATTAGCAAATGGGTGTGAATGCACTATACACAATATAAATCACCTCACAGTCATGTGGTATTGATATCATTCCTAAATTATAATCTCACGAGGCCAAGGAATCATGGCCTCTACCTCCTGGCTCTAGTCTGGGATTGAATCTGAAAAAACTAGGCCAGAGAAAGAGGTAAATAAAAAAAAAACAAGAATATATTGCTGAAAATACCTTAAATTCATAGGTTTTCCTCATTGGTTTCAAATTCAGTCCTTGGATTAGAGCATGGTCCTGCTTGTGGTCAACATGCATTTTCACATCTGTTTCCATAAAGCTCCCTGCCAGACTAATCCTACAAATATGTATGCTCACAAATACTATTCTTTCTGCCTCCATTTTCTTTGGGCTGCTAAACAAGTATTCTGGAGCTAGAACAGAGGCCAGATCTTTTTAGATATAATTTGTAACAAAAGATGAATGTGAAATACAGAAACCAGGAGATTAGATTATCTCACACAGCTATAATGAAATAATACACCCTCGAAGCAGGCAATCTTCGGCAACAAAAACTAGATAAGGAAAACTTCACAGAGCCGTGTGTCCCAGGTTAGCAGAGAGAGAACAGCGGTGTTTAAGGTTTGGGAGACTAGTGTCGTGGTAGCTCCATTCCAGCCATGATGAAGATACCTAACTCCTGGTCAGAAGACTGGAAGCCAGGAGTGCTGAAACCACCAAGATGGCAGAATGGGAAGGGAAACCATGTTTGTGTGTCTACAGGAACTCCCTGAGACACGAGAGGCTAACCGCAGTTCCTAGTCACCAGTGTACTACCCAGTTCTGACTACTGCAGCTAGTCATGTTTTCTGAAATCAGCATTCCAAGCACAAAAAGCGGGAGGCACTCAGGCACTGCAGTGCAATCGTGGCTGTGGTTTCCACAGACACCACAGTGTCTCTTAGTGCCAGGGCAAAGGGTCAGGACTGCCTGGATGTACTCTGCTGAGAAAGACACTCATTTCAGAAAAATCGTCTCCTCCTGTCTCATCTCTTCACTCTTCCTCAAATCTCAAGGAATTCCAGGCACTCTAAATGAACCAGGCTCTTGAGTGAGAAGTCCTTTTCACAGGACACACCGCTTTCCCCTAGCTGCTCTCACACTCACATCACGGGTGCCTAGTGGCAGCGCTTAGTCACATGCAGCACTGAGCCCCACGAGGCCTTCGAGAACACCTCGTCCCCGCTTCCACTTTCTCAAGAACATTCATGAAATTTTGCTTGCTCTTTCTCTTAGCATTATTCTCTCACAGGTCTTGGGGCTTCCTCATAAGAAGAAATACAATTTGGTAAGTCATTAAACGATTACAGCGAATATTATTACCTATTGCTGGGCTCATCCTCATAGGCATATTTTAATTTTTAAAGACCACTTTTTAAAGTTCAGGAGACAGAGATCCAAAGAGTCCCAAACCATCACATTGCATTCCAGCTCTAAACTTTCATGATTCTGTGAATAAAACTTCCAGAGGGGAACTTTAGATCCTTGGAAACGGAATGAAGGGACCCTGTGGCACGTAAGTGCAACTTTACAGCTGGGGAAAAGCCCAACCATATAGTTGTACATTTTGATGATGCTGTCAGTTGCTCATGCTGCTTGACATGAATTATTCACTAGCTCAGTATCTGCTCTTATTCATTTGTCTTATACATTTGCCTTATTCATTTGTCTACAATCATAAAATACGGCTTGGGTGTGTAGAGAACAGTTACGAGAAGCAGGAAGTCCATCATGGTCCTTTTAGTGGAGAAAGCTGCAATGATTGCTTTAATCAAAACCAATCCCGAAAGACTCACATCACTTCCCCAGTGAAAAGTGCTTTCCATGGCAGGGGTGACTCTCTCTATGCAGTGAAGCAGCACACAGGATAGAGGACTATGTGATGAAAGCACTAATCACCCAATGGATTGCAACATGGGAGAAAGTGATGGAAGTCGAGTCTCGGCTCAACCCCCCACCAGGTCATCTTGGGCAAGCCGCTGGCCCTCCTGTCTCAGCCTCTCCTTTCATAAAATACATAAAATAATGGTCAGCACTAGGTGGTCTCCAAAATCCTGCCTGGATTTAAAATTCTATGAATTTTTATTCCATATTATATTACCATAACATAAATTTTAATAAACAATCAGTCAATGTTTATAGGTAAAAAATAAACTGCATTCTTAACAATCAGTCAATGTTTATAGGTAAAAAATAAACTGCATTCTTAACAATCAGTCAATGTTTATAGGTAAAAAAATAAACTGCATTCTTTTTTAAGAATAAATACAGGCTCATGCTAATCCCAGCACTTTGGGAGGCAGAGGTGAGAGGATTGCCTGAATCCAGGGGTTTGAGACCACCCTGAGTAACTTGGTGAGAACTCATCTTTACAATAAATAAGTGATGTGGGTCTTTCGGGAACGGTTTTGATTAAAAAAAAAAAATTAACCAGTCGTGGTGGTGCGCACTTATGGTTCCAGCTACTTGGAAGGCCGAGATGGAAGGATCACCTGATCCTAGCAGGTCGAGGCTGCAGTGGCCTTGAGCGTGCCATTGCACTCCAGCCTGGTCAACAGAGTGAGACTCTGACTTAAAAAAAAAAAAGAATAAACACATTTACTTAACATTGGCAAAGTCTGTCAGCTTGCAATTTAGGATGATTATCAATTAACCATCAATTATCCACATGTGGAAAGACAGAATGGCATAAGATAAAATAAAAATTGATATCCTACAGTTAACAATTCATTCTGCGGTATTAATATACTCTACAACAATCACATTGTCAGTACTACTAGCCTGATTCACTGATTTGTTTTTATTTTAAATAACTGCTCTCAACTTCTCTCTGGTGTAGATAAATGCAATTGATTTCTGTTTACTAAAGTCATATCCAGCCACCACGTTGGACTCTCAAACTCTATCATTCCTAGTAGTTTATTGCAAGTTTTAAAAAAATATTCTCTGTAGATAAACGTGTCATTTGCAAAGAATGACTTTTATTTTCTTCTTACCAGTTTTATACCTCTAATTTCTTTCTCTTGTTTCATGGTGCTGGCTAAGACCTCCAAAATAACAATGAGTTAAGGTGGCCACAGTGGGTATCCTAACTTGCTCCAATTGTAAAGGAGAAGGCTCAGACAGAACATGTCTCCAGTGAGGACAGTTTGTTTCACACATCTTTGTAGACATCCCTTAGCAAGTTGTAAAATTCCCGATTACTAATTTACTGAGAGTTTTTATTGTAAAAGAGTGCTGAATTTTATTAAATTTTCTATACCTTTTGAGCACATCTAACTATTGATCATAAGGTTTACAACCCTTAGTCTTAATATTGTTAATGACATTTGTTGATTTTCTAATATTAAACTATCCTTACATTCCTGAGAAAAACCCCATTTGGTCATAGTATATTTCTTTTCAATACACTGTCAGATTCGGTTGCTATTATTTTGTCTAGGACTTTTACACCTACATCATGAGTAAAATAAGCTTGTCATTTTCCTGTCTATTACTGTTTCTTGTCTGGTTTGGATATCAAAGTAAACTCTTTAGGATGGAGTGTGAAGATGCCTTCTATTTTTAATGTTTGAAAGGTCTGTTCTTAAGTTTTCATCTAGGTGGGGTTTTTTGTAGGAAGATTTTTCATTTTAGTCTATTTTAATTTGTAGTGAATTACTTTTATAGTTACAGGACTACTTAGGCTTTCTATTTCCAAATCAGTGTTTTGGTACATAATATTTTTCTATGAATTTTTCCATTTATCTACATTTTCAAATATACGGTATCAAAGTTGTTTTAAAATTCACCCTTTTAAATCTCAATGTTTTCTAGTATTTTCAAAATATAGTCTAATGTAAGTGCTTTCTTTCTAATTTATAATCTTTCCAGATATATTTTTGCTTTCAGCTATCCAGAAGAATATATAAAACTCCACAATTGTATTTATCACAATATAATAAGCTTAAATAGAACAAAAAAGAAAGAGATATATATTTAGTGCTGTTTTGAAACTGTCTTACCATCTTTTCAAGACTGAGATACCTAAGAAGTTTATTTCATTAATGGTCTAGGAAGGGTGATTTGGTTTGGCTACTTGTCTGCATTTTTAAAAACACAGGTGAGAATAATGCCATGTTACACTCTAATTATATGCCCATGGCCTGAATTTCAATTGGTTGTGGTGTAATAATTACAGCTTTTTATACTTTGATGATAAGCCTTCAGTGCCACATCCAACATCAGGTTAAAAACAAGACTAATTTCTTTTTTCATGATCTTTGACATTTACAAAGTCATGATACTTTAGTTTTTACACGGACATGAAGACTCTCATGACAGAGATGCTTTAAACTATATTTTGAGTCCAAAACACTATAATGTTTTCTTTGGCAATTCCACGCCAAAACATAGAAGAATGTTTTTCTAGGGGACACGTCCCACCCTAGACGCCCATTACCATGCCCTCAGGTCCCCTGAGGGATTCCAAGGGGCTCTGGTTATGGAAACCCTTGGGGTTGACAGGCATTTAGGGGACTGCTGACTTCCAGACCAACCAGTGCTCCTGCAGCTGCCATGTGCACTTGGGGTGTCTGGGGTCCCATGAAAATGCAAATTCTGAGGTGGAGCCCAAGAGTCTGCATCTCCAAGCAGTCCCGGGCCATGGAGCCAGTGGTGCTCCTGGGGCTGTGCTCTGCTGCTCAGCCTGAGATGGGCAGGCTTTGGAACCAGCTTCCAGCAGTTCAGCTGCTTCTTTGCAAATTCTTTACTGAGATAGTTGAACTCGGCCTGACAGTCCTGGAGAAGATGTGCTCTGGACACACTTCCAGCTTGCTGTCAGAACATGCCATCCTGGCCATCCCGGATTCCTACGTTAGGCACAGTCAGAAGAACCTGCTCACACAAGCACCATCTCATTGTTCGTTTTCACACACGTCCTACAGGCAGTGGTGCTGAGTTCTGAGCTTTCCAGCAGAGAAGAAGACAAGGGTTTTGTTTTTACAAAATATGTCTTCAAGTCATGCGTGAGTGGCCGCACATTCCTGACGTGGGCCCTGGGGCCATCAGCTCACACTCACTCTGCCCTGATCCTCAGGTGGTGGGAAGACACTGAGAGAGAGAGGGCACCACGCCCTGGTCACCCAGAGGATGTCCTTGTCTGGTGCAAAGAAGAGGCTCTAGCTCACTAACCTCACAGATCCCTGTGACTCCTGGAAGGGAGCCTGGGGCAGGAGACACATTTCTTCCTAAAGTCAGCTGAGAATCTTTAAAAAAAGTGAAAGTGAGCCGGGCTCGGTGACTCAGCCTGTAATCCCGCGCCTTTGGGAGGCTGAGGTGAGTGGATTGCCTGAGCCTGCGGGTTTGAGACCCGCCTGGGCAGCGAGACCTCATCTCTACAATAAATCAAAAAATCAGCCAGGCGTGGTAGCGCATGCCTGTAATTCCGGCTACTCGGAAGGCTGAGGCGGAAGGATCGCCGGAGCCCAGCAGGCGAGGCTGCGGTGGCTGGGAGCAGCCACTGCACTCCAGTCTGGGCGACAGAGTGAGACTCCAACTCAAAAAATAAAAAAATTTTTTAAAAAAGTGAAAGTGTATTTCAAACTCACTAGAAAGCCTTGTTACTTAAAGGCAATGGGAGCTCTTTTGCAAAATAAATAGTCACTCATTTTCCTTATGACCACACTTAGATTTTCAAATACTAAATTCATAGAAAATAGGGCACAAGTTTAAGTAAATTTGAATATAAGAGTTACTTGAAACAGGACTTCGCTGGTTCTAACTTAAGAACAAACCTATTTATTGGAAGAACAACTATCTCACTTAGCTTTGGGGAGATAATATACTCTTGGCAAGGTTTGACTTGCAGTTTTCTTGCCCAGTAAATAAAACATCATTCCTCATTTTGTGAATATCCATTCTTGATCATTACGGTAAATCACACATCTCTAGTCAAGTGCTTATCTAGCTCTGTTCCACTCACATTTTTTAATATGCAGCCTTTAGTTTCTAATTCCTTAAGGTTCCCCTTTACTGATTCAAAGGATACTGTCCAAAATTAGTGTAGTGAGGGCAGGATACGCTGACAAATCGCACATTTCAGAAATCTGGTTGCAGGAAAAATCCACCTTCTGGCAAGAAAGAGAACAAACAGCACGTTAGCTTTGCTTTTCGTGCAGACACTCCCAGTACCTGCGGGAGGAGGAGGTATCCCTGGAGGCAGAGTGGGAATCTGCCACTGAGTTGCCAAGGGCGAAGACACCTCTGTCTCTAGCCCCTCCTCACAGGGTCCCAGCTGCATGTGAGGGACTCTGCAGAGGAGACCCTTCCACCTGGCCCACAGGGACCCTGACAGCCCCAGCGCCTTCAGTTCCTGCAGCAGCTCTCTCCATCCCAGCCGTTATTTTAAACTTCCTAGCTCCTGCAGGGCTGGCCTCACTTTAACCCGGGCCCACCAGAATTCCACTCCCTGTAATGCCCAATGCGTCTTGCTTTCCTCTCCTTCACCTCATCTGCTCCTGTTTGAGCACACTGTCCCCATCACTCCCTAAATGCCAGAACAGTCTTTCTTGGTCATCTCTCAGGCCACACCTCTCCGCTTTATATTCTTCCTCAAAATTGACTATTGTGGGAAAGCATTTTCAGCAACATCTGTTGTTCCTAGTTAAAAAAAAATATGAGACTAAAAAACAACATTAAATGATTATTCATCTACTGGCAAAATATTTAATTTTTTTTTTTAAAGGAAAGAGGGACGGGAGCAGTGGCTCACACCTATAATCCCAGCACTTTGGGAGGCCAAGGTGAGAGGACTGCCTGAGTCCGTGGGACTGCGCAACTTGGTGAGACCTCATCTCTACAATTAATCAAAAAATTAGCTGGGTGTGGTGGCATGTGCCTACAGTCTCAGCTGCTCAGGAGACTGAGGTGGAAGGATCGCCTGAGCCCAGGAGATGGAGGCTGCAGCGACCTGTGGTCGTGCCACCACACTCTAGCCAGGGTGACAGAGTGAGACCTCAACTTAAAAAAAAAAAAAGCTAAATACTTAAATACTAAACATTTTATAAATTAAATACTCACAACAATTTAGAAAGTGGCAAGGGTAGAAAACTGGCTAAGTCAAGTACAATGTAGCAACAGGACTACATAGTCAGTAGAATACAAGTCTACATGAAGAAACAGAAATGTACAAATAAAAACCCTAACACCAAATGTATACATACACAAATGGCAGCTATGCAAAATGAGCTGGTTTGGCATGATGTACACAGAGGTTAACATTCACTTTTCTTCTGTATAAGAACAATGAACTACAAGTGAGCTTGTTGTGACCTGGGCTTACTTCCCAATGACGCCTTTCATCAGCACCATTCGTGTGCAGCAGCATGACACCTGCGCAATGACACTGCAGTCTGAGCTGTCTGCCAGACTCCACCTGCTGTGTGTCCATGATGCTAGGCTTGCTGCAACCTTGAGGTTGTGATCCTGTTCCGACTCACACCGGAACCCAGGGATTCAAGGAAGCAGCCATCAAATCAAACTAACATTTCTCACCTACTAAGAGCAATGGCGAATGCAGAAGTGCTCTGGCAAGTGCAGTGAGTACAAGTTCCAGGCCCTGCTCTCTAGGACATGTGTGCTCTCTCTGGGCAGTGGAATAGCAGAGCTTCTCAAGAATGTGGAGCATGGTGCCCAAGACCAACTGACCGGAGAGACACAGCTTTCGGGTCTTGGACACGGGGTTCAATCCTAGTTCTGCTCCTTCCCAGCAAAAGGGGAGGTGACCTATGCTTTCAGTGCTGCAGTGTCCTCACCTGCACCAGGGGAGGGTCAGCCAACCCACGGCTTTATCAGGGGATTCGACAAGATCACACATGGAGACGCCAGAAGGCCTCCCCATTCCTCCCAGGCCCACACAGAGCCTCCATCTGGCACATGGCACACACGTCTCCAAAGTTTCCAATAGATTTGCTCCCCACTCTCCAGGAGCTTGGGATGTAAAGATGGGGTCATATTGGGTTTTGTTCACTTGTGGGGTCTTTCTGGGAGAGGGAAAGGTGGGGTAAGAAGGGAAGAAACTCCACAAAAGTTCTTCCCAGGGTAGGGGTCATGCTGTCACAATGTCTGGTCTCTCTGGGTCCAGGCAGGTGGATGGGACAGCAAAGAACAGAGTAGAGACTGCTGTGCAGACATAGCTCCTGACCACCTCAGACCACGCAGGACCCTCGTGTGGTTTGTGTGGACAAAGGATGTCACCCTGGCAATCACTGTAACTTCAAAGGGGAAAACACACTCTCCATAAAGATGGAGTGATGTGAAACCACAGAGGAAAAACTAAAGTGTTTCACTGTCAGCACAGCGCATGGCTGCTTTTTGATTTCAGACAGATTTTTGTATTTGTGCAAGCCTCCGCAGAATATTTTAGATCTAAGTCAACTTGATTTGTAAATAAAACAGAATTAATAGATAATGAAAGGCAATAGCTGGTGTCCACTCCTCAAAATAACTTTTTAATTTACTATTTGAATCTGACAGAGGAACAATAATCACACACTTTGTGGCAATGGTTCCCACATCGTCAGCACATGGGAGCACCCTGGGGATCTTTTAAAAGGTCCAAAGTCTTTCCTCGGATCACCAAGACCAGAATCTCTGGGGTGGGATCTAGGTACCAGTGTTTTCACGGCTGCTCCAGGGATTCCAGTGTGTGAAGTCTGGGAACCACTTCTCTGTGATCTCGCCACTCAGTGTGGCACACAGGCCAGCAGCAATGATCACTGGTTTCAGGCCCCACCCAGACCCGCTGGGTCACAGTCTCCTCTTTACAAGGACCACTGGTGACAGGGGCACACATCTAAGCAGGAGACTGCTCTAGGGCAGGCAAATGGTCCCTCCACCACTGTTTGCAGGTGGTTTACTTCTGCTTCAGAAATGCAAAAGCCACATGTAGAGAGGAAGAATGGAGACTGGAAAACATTTTCTTAGCAGTAAAGCTGGATAAATACGGGCAAAGTCTGAGCCCCTGAAAATGTTGACAAATTTTTCAGACATTAAATTTTTCTAATAAAAACACTCTGCTATATGTCCTACAACATCATGCTGTATATATCAAATATCTCAATAAAATGTACTTATTTAAATAAATGAAATTTGTCTATAAACATTTAAAAACACTCTTCTGTTAACACACACCAAAAAAATGCAGTGAGAACTATTCAAATGAGGAGCAGAGGAGACTGGAAGGAAGTCCTTTGGTTTGAAAACCAGGCTTGAGCAAAGCTTCCCAAAAAGACCACCGCTGACAGACCACCTGCCTGCTTCAAAACAAATGAGACACAGAGCCTGCTGTTTATTTCATTTCAGACACTTACACTCCTTACCTTACGTCTTATTCTCTCTGAATCTTCTATTTTATGGCTGTTATGCTTATTTAGTACACTCTGAAAACGACTTAACATGTAATTAGTGTATTGATGAAGTCTACCTTGAGATTTTTGGGTGGCTCAAAATTGAAGAATTTCGTCAGCTTGTTTTGAGAAGCATTGAGTTCTAGAAGATAAGGCATGAAGCTCACACAAGACAAATCTGCGGGGAAACAGATACAGAATAAGGTACACCAATAAGATAACCAGACAAAGGCAGAGCACATCTTAATTATTCCAGAAGAGTGAAACGAATACCATCAGGAGTGTGTGAAATCTGCAAATAAGTGTGGAAAACTCTCCATGAGCCCATAGTTTAAAGCCTCCTCACCCCCGAGGTCCAGGGCAGCCAGGAACAACACCGCAGCCTCTCCCGCCCCCAAACCCTCCCACGATCTGCTGACAATCACAAGTTTCAAAACTTGCCAACTTCAAGGAAAGGATGAGAAGCCTCAGATAATCCTCTCGATAATTAGCCCCTAAATAACTAAATTAGATCTTGCAAAAAGACTGGAAATGCCACAATTAAGAAACTCTCTTTGTTGTAAATTAAATTTTGTTTCTGTTGGACTTAATGCTAAATCTCATTAATTATTTGATGTGATTGAAATCACTGTTGCTATTTTGCTTTGACTCTGGATTGGTTCAAAAGTATGTCTGAGTTTTGCATTTTATCCCAAGCAAATATTTTAAATCTGGAATACTGAGTAAAGGACTGCTGTGCTCATAAAGGACACTGCTGGTGAAATTACATGTGAAACATAAAAGCTGTGAGCTACCGTGCTGCCTTTCTCTACCCTTTATACCGACAGACATGGGGTCACAGAATGAAGTAAGGCAGGGATCAAGAAGAATCACACAAGGGTCACAGCCCGGTTGCAGCTCATGTCTCTACTGAAAACAATAATAGGAACAGTGTTTCCCTCACTCTTCTCATTCTAGATCATAGAATGAGCAGTTATAACCTCTTGGGGATGGCCCCTGGTGGGAGATCCAGGCTCCACACCCAAGGCCAAGCAAGCACGTCTGCCTTTCACCAGGTGACAGACACAGCCAACTAGGAGAAGGAAAACAGCCTGGACCAGCAGGGGGTCTTTCACAGGGTGGGCGGACAGCCAATGTGAAGGACCTCCTGGCATCTCCTCTCTGAGGCCACTAACGCCAGGAAATTCTCACCAATGTTTACTTTATTTCTCTGGACTAAGCCATACCCTGCGTTTGAAAATGTAGATAGTTCTAGGAGAGACAATACATTGAGACAAGAACACTTTGGTGGAAATTAACGAGCAGATCAAGGCAGGCTGCCTGTTAGAGGAAACCTACGAAAAAGCACGATTGCTTTACACTTTGCTTCTACTGTCCTTCCTGAGCCCGGCTTCAGGTCTGTCAGGAATGGTCTCAACTGTTAACTTCCCCTCGATGCCGCTGATCATTCTGTGCTGGTAAATGCTGGTCCCATGGAGATCTGTCTTGCGGCAGAAACAGCAGCTAGGCCTGAGCTAGAGACAGAGGTGACAGCATCTCACGCTCTGAAGATGGCCGATGTTCCAAATCATCCTACCAATCACTGGTCTGGGTTGCTGGACCTGAACTTGGGCAGGCTGGGCATCCCTGCTCGGTGCACTGCCCTTCTCGTCCACCAGGTGGCAGGAGCGCCCTGTGTCCGGCAGAGGTTCTCAAGGTGTGTCCTGGTCCAGCAGCCTCAGTCTCACCCAGGAGCTTACTTAAAGTGCAAATCCTCACACCCCACCCAGTCCTACAAACCAGACACTCTGGGGGGGGGGGGGGGGGGGAAGGGGAGGATAGCAATCTGTGTTTAACATGCCCCTGAAATTTGCTCTTCAGAACATCAATAAGGCTGTCATCACAAAAAGAAAATACACCGTACTCGTACACACTTGATGGATTAATGAAATGGCCATGCAAGGTGACTGCTGCCCAGTCTGGCTGATGCAGAACCTTCTGTCTTAACTGGACTTCCTGATTAGGACTCAAGAGGTGGGGGGAGGGGCAGTCTGTCCCTGACACTGTCAGAGCATCCCACCACTCTGACATTCTTTATCCAGTCAATAAAACCAGTCTTGGAGGTACAAAAGGGCTTTCTGATGAGGTGACAATCTGAGATTTGCTTTTAAATGACTCTGAGGGGGAAGGGGGGCAGGGAGATAGGCTGGGGGATAATTGCTGAACCCAAAGCTCTATTCCAGTATTCTCTCTATTTGTGCACATGCTTGTAACTTTCCATAATAGAGATTTATAAAACAAGAAACAATTAGAGTCTTTCAAAAACAGTAGCATTTTCAGAATAAAAACAGGCTAGAATATTTCTTTACCAGTGAAAAGAGTGAATTTTAATTATTAGAGTCGTATGGAGGGTTATCAGAAAACTCAGAGGGAAGACCATATTAGCAATGCTTAATTGTCATTTAAAAAGGCTCACAAAACAAGTAAAAAAAAATTATCAGAGAAGAAAGCACGTCAGAAGTAATGATTTGCTTACTTCCCTAGAAGTCTAAAGGAAAAAAATGGAACACTGTCAACTTCAAATAAGATCAGAAAATTAGAAACAAGGATCAAGCTTTGAAGAAAATGTGATGAGTGTAGGACTAATTTCATTAAATGTGAACAAGGTGTCATAACAAATACATCATATGGAATTACAAATGGTGTGAGTTAGAGTTGAAAGAATCAACTAGATAAATACAAACAGTAAAAAGAGGGGGAAAACAAACTTGTGAACCCCTGGTACTCAAAAAATAAGAACAGAAGAGCTAACCAGGTTTAACATGCAAAAAGCAAATAAAAAAAGAATCCATTAAAGGAAAAATAAGACTAATTCATCTGCAGTGCATAATCAAGGGAAAGAAAAGGAATCGGCAAACATTTAGGGAATTTGAAGAAGTCATGATCGATCTCTCAAAAGGGAAAAATAAAACAAACATTCCATCTCATGCTCTTAAATTCCATGGGGTGCATCTCAACCCATCATAATATTACAGACTGTGTTGGCCGGGCACGGTGGCTCAAGCCTGTCATCCCAGCAGTCTGGGAGGCTGAGGCGAGAGGACTGCCTGAGCTCAGGGGTTTGGGACCAGACTGGGCAACTTGGTGAAACCTCATGTCTACAGTAAATTAAAAAATAAGCTGGGCATGGTAGTGCACGCCTGTAGTTCTAGCTACTTGGAAGGCTGAGGTGGAAGGATCACCTGAGCCCAGCAGGTGAGCGGCACAGTGAGACTCCAACTCAAAAAAAAGAAAAAAATAAAATAAATGTGTGTATATATATATATATATATATATATATATATATACACACTGCAGACTGTGCCTTTTCCTCTTCCATTAGTCACTGGTGACTTTTTTGCATGGAAAGTAAAGGATCAATATCTACATTGATCCACAAATTACTTTATCAAAGTTGGTTAGTATTAAACTATGTTACATACTGCAATGTTTAAATTTTGACAGAATTCAGTGATTGATCTAAAATGACAATTACATACCTTCAATTTTATTTACCGAAAGATCCAACTTCTGCAGGTGAACATATTCACAGAGAATGCTAATGTCAATTAAATCACAACCCTGAGAAAAGAAAAGGTAAAAGATTTCACTATGGCTTTAACTTAGCCTTCTCACAACATCTGGAAATGATAGTTCAGGGAAAGAAACCCAGAATTTCTTCAAAGGTATAGGAGATATGAGAACAAAATCTGAAGCCTACTACTAATAGGCTCTTAAAACAGACGACAGATCCCAACACAAAAATGCATCCATTTGAAGAAAATAATAGCTTAGGAAATTAGTGTTGTTAGAAGGAATGAACGCAACATGAAAAAGCCAATTAAAGCAATGTTCATGGAGACTGCGGGAGCGGAGTTTTATATTTAAAAAAAAACAAAACAAAACCACACACACATAATAGCAATAAAGACAAGGCCTTTATCAGGTAGAAGACAAGAAAAAGAAAAAGCCTAGAATTTAAATGAAGTTTTAAACAGAGTTCACACCTGATCAGGGATCAGTCATAACAATACTACCCACACTTTCACAGGGTTTGTTTCAAAGCGCTTTCACAATAGCCTCATCTAGTCCGACACTGTGAAATCTGAGGGGCATGTGACTCCCAGCTCAGAGGTGAGGAGTGTCAGGCTCAGAGAGGTGTCTAGGAGCCTGGAGCCATGAGCCAATGAGCCACTGAGTGACAGAGAAGCAGCACATCCAGGTGCCCCAAGGCCTCGTCCAAATTCCTTTCCACAAAATCTTGCTTCTAGTGAACTTCAAGTGAGGATGGGGAGTTTGGTTCCGTGGAACAAATACTTATATGATTGGTTTATGCTATGAAGTCAGAGTCACACAAAAGAGTCAACCAATGAAGAGTCATGAGCAAGCTGTCATGTGGAATAACGACAATGGCTCAATGAAGGCCGCTGGAACAGGCATGAGTCAGCACTTACTGAAAACCTAACACATACAAGGCATTGTGCTTGGCACAACGGGAAACACGACAACAGAACAGAGGTATACACACTCTGAAGACGTGTATGACTTTGGTAGAGAGAAAATATGTACACATGTGAAGACAGAAAGTAAAAAAATTACATGTAACTTAAGTAACATATAAAGGGAAAAATAGCCGGGTGACCTAAAAAAGCCTATTTGGTAAGACAGGTTATTAAGGCAAACTAATTCAACATGTAATATCTCAAATGTAAGGAGGTCAGTGGTAAAATAAATTAAGCTTCAGTCCATCTGACTGAAATAAGATTTAAAGGATTGCTTTTTGGGAAGATCAATTTAAGGCAAGGCACTACGCACATAAGCAGACTATTGACTGAAAGGCACCTGTGTGAGGACGCACTGGCTGCTGGAATGGCACACCAATCGAATCGTCTCACATAGAGCAATGCACACAGGGTCCTCTCTGTCTGTTATTGCATGACTGGCTGAGTCATCCATAAGATGTTATAAAGTGAAAATAGAAAAAGATTACAGTCTTAATATGCTGACCTTGAAGGTGATGCCATGGAGCCAGCACAGGTGAAACAGCTTAGCACTTCGGGAACAGTTTACTAATTCAGTTCAAGACAGAACAGTCTTACAATGAGATACATACACTTGGGCCAAACCATGGTGCTACAGTGAAATCTCAGGGTGCTTCTTTTCACCCATGTATCTCACTTTACTCTGTGGGTTGCCAAGGAATGTTGAATGCTTTACAGTATAAGAAAGCAAAAAGAGTTAAGTTGTTTTCTAGGTCTACAGAGAAATGAAACAAGGAAAAAGGCTGACACACTCTGAGCAGTCTGCTCTTACAGCTTCTTAGGATAAAATTGGAGCCAGAATTTTGTGCTGCTCTGTGACTAGTATTGAAACCTTGTAAACTGATGCATAACAATAGATCTTTTTCTTTAATGATAGGTAGCTTTTGGAAAGTAAGACATCGCTCAAAGCTACTTATTTCTTGACATACTTAGGGGGGAAAGTCAATATCAAAATACTTTGTTCCCTTGGATTCAGATATACATTTTAGTGCTGCTTCCACTGATCAGAGAGAACATTCTTAAAGAGTCTTTGATTGGTTTTACAGAATCAAATTCAACCTCCTGGAAAGAAGGCATTGATTACTATAACATAGATGACTTAAGATGAAAGAAGCAGAGTGTGAAGGGAATGAAAACAAAGGCATTTGGGGGCTGATTTCTGAACTGGCCAGGGCTCTTTGAAGTCTAATATTTACATAAGTATCTTGTATCACTGGTCTCCATCAAATGCAAGGCTCTGAGATTTGCTACCACCACAAAAGCTGCGAGTACCAAGGAAAATGAGTATGTCTAGCCAGGGTCAAGCTGTGGCAGCCAATAGTGATGGTTCATACTCACTGATAAAGTCAGGTTGAGGTAGACCTGCTCGGTCCCGGAGCCTGAGCGCCCCAGGTGGTGGAGTGCTCCAGCCACAACCTCCTCTCTCAGGATCCCATCAAATTCCTCCTGCAAAAAGCCCAGAGAGGTGGACAAAGAGAGAACTCTATTAGAAAAGAAGCAATCCGCCTTGTCACATCCAGCGCTTACCTAGTGCATCGTATACCCAAGAGCTGAGCCCTCCAAAATGTGCCATCCCCAAAGAAAGCTCTGTGTTGAGGACATACGCATATTATACACAACTGATTAAAGAGCTACCAAGTCACTGCCACTGACTTTGAGGGGGTTGCTTACATTCAGTATTCAAGTTGAGTGAACATAGCAGTGGATGCACCAGTGCTTGTGGTGACAGCCACCACGGGCCGTGGCTCCGCTTCAGGCGCTGCGCTGAGAGCTCGCCAGGGGCCAATTCCTTTAACCCTCTGACACCCTGAGGCAGGTGGTCTTAGCTCCACTCTCCAGGTGAAACACTAAGGTGTAGAGGAGAGACTGCCTGAAACCACGAACAGTCTGTGACAGGGTTGGAACAACTCTGCCTGCCTGCCGCTCTCCAGAAGGTGGTTCCTTCAAACTAAGGCAATTGCTCCCCGAAACCTGGCATTCGTGCTGGAGAGAACAGGTCCCTTTCCACGGGATAATTCTGCTAGAGCCATTCGAGTTACAAGGGTCATGAAAAGGATGATGACCATTTCTACAAGGATGTTGACCCTTGGCCTAGAGACATCCCCCAGACAAACGGTAGCCTGACATGTCTTTCTCCCAGCAGTAGACAGGCAGAGGTTGACTGTGCTGCCTTCAACTTCATAAGAGACAATACCAACAACAGCACGAGGACACAAACACAGTCATCACAACAGGCACACATGTACCATGGTGGCATAAAACCATCTTTCCAAGTTCTCTGTGTGAGTCCAGGAACCAATGAAGTGGCCGGGCTGCCGGTACCGAGGACACCCGTGTGTTGACCTGTGCTACCGTAAAGGGTTTCTTCCCCCCAATTTCCACTGGCCCAGGGAAGCAAGCCTGCCCACGTGGAGGGCGCACGTGGGCTTGGTCCTGGGGAGGCCTGCCTCGAACCCCAGCTCAGTTATCTTGGACGTGTGACTTTGGAGAAGAAAGTTTCTACCGAGCTGCATCATTTTCATCCGTAAGTAGGAAACGTCATTGCCTTTGGAGGAGTTCAGAACCTGTCACCCTGAAAGATGCTGCTTTGATGTATTGGTCATTGTGAGCTGAAGGCACTTGAATAACAGCCAATGCAAGGAGGCGCTTTTTCCCTGTACCCTCTTCCCCAGCCCCATCTGCCCGTCTGCCCCAAGGCAAATCCTCCACATGGAACTCGGAGTCCTAAATCCCCTCCTTGGGAGTCTTATCAAGCACAGAAGGGCCCTCCCACCCCAGGAGGGGGACGAGAAGTGGACCCCACGCTCCGAGGTGTCACAAACTCCCACACCTGGCGTCTGTTCCCCGAGAGGCCCACCCATCTGTCCTCCAAGCATTCACTCTCCTCGACGTCACTCCCCGCTCCTATTACGATGGGACTGTGTATATGCTCTCAGATCGCACCACCTTTTTGAGTATTCACTTTTACTTTTTCCTGTGATGCCCCATGCGTATGATATTAAACATTAATGCATTTGTATACCCTGCCTCCTGCCATTCTGCCTGTTGTCAGTTGGTTGTATAGATCCAGCCATCAAGGCTAGAAGGGCGGAGGGGCAATCTTTCTCTCTTACACCTTCTGTTAATGTTCTGGGGAGAAAGAAAAAGGAATGGACAGAAGGTTCCCAGCACAGAGCCTGGAACACACAAGTGCGCCCCATAAGTGACAGTCCTTCTACTAATTGACAGGGTCAGAAACCCACACCACGTGTTTCACTCATCACACTGACCAGCCTGTTCACCAGACGGGCCAACAACTCATCGTTCTAAGTCAAGGTCCGATGTCTTCTGCAAGGCCTGGGAGGGAGCAGGGAGGGGGAGTGTGGACCCTCCACAGCCTTCCACCAAGACCTCTGACGTTCACCTGGACGCAAGGCACCGCCCCTCACACACAGCGGGTGGAGCCTGTTCCCAAACGCGGCCGCGACGTGGTGACTGGCCGCCCTGCCAGCCTCTTCCCAGGCCCAGAGACACCTCTGCCCGGTGGCCCCTTCTTCACGCCTCCTCCGGCTCCAGGCACCTGGGAGCGGCATGCCATCTCCTCCTCTCTCACCTCTACAAGCCTGTCCTTACTTCAGAATCCCCACGGGGCCACCAACGTCCTTGTCCCAGCGCACACGCACACACCCCCTTCTTGGGCCAGCTCCAACACTTGGCCTCCACCTAGCTCTGGCCTCCCACTCCCCTGCCCCGCCCTGGACCCCTCACCCAGCTACACGGCCCCACCCTGAAACGGACCCGGGGCACCTCTGCGACCCCACAGCCGCCTGCCCTTCCACCTGCCCAGCACCTGCCGACCTCGTCTTCTGTTCACTCTTCCCGCTCCCCCGGGCTTCCCCCGCTACTGGGTGGTCCAGGGCAACCTCATTTCTCTCTCCCTCAAGCGCTGACTCCTCCTCTCCTGACGGCAACCACCCACCCACAGCAAAAACGGAATCAAGTTCAGGTTCACGTTCAACCGCTGCCTTGAGGCACGGACCGTGTCGTGTTCATCATTCACGGGGAAAAAACACCTCTCCGGGATTTCGAGCACAGCCCTCGGGAGGCTCGGAGGCTCGGGCGGCGCAGGCCGGGACCCAGGCCG
>NW_007245921.1:148150-159611 GCF_000164805.1 Carlito syrichta
CCTTCCCCCCGGCCCGCGCCGGGGCCACTCGGGCCTCGGGCCTCGGCGGCCGCTCCCCGCCCTCCTCTGCCCCCTTCCCCTGCCCGCCTCCCCTCCCGGCTGATTCCGGGTCCCGCGGCGGGGACTCCCAAGTCCCCTGCTCGGAGACGCTCCCTCTCCCCAGTCCCCGGTTGCCCACCCAGCTCCCCAGTGCCTGCCGGCTTATCTGTCCCTGGTTCCTCCGGTGGACGCCGGCCTTAGCGTCATCCAGACCACGCCGCAGGCCCAGCAGTCATCACAGACTGCTAATATTTAACCGGTAGCTGCCCCCCCTTGAATGTCCTAAATATCTTCTCATCTTTAGCTTCCCTTGCATTGCCTTAATCCAACGCAAGAAGCTGCCCCTGGATACCACTAGCATGTCCTCACTGGCCTTGCCTCCAGTCTTACAGCCTCTAATCCCCGCTGGCGCCCACAGCAGCTCTCTGCTTGCACACTCCCTCCCACAGCATGGAGCCCTCCACAGCCTGGCCCCGACCTGGGCTGCGGCCGCTTCTCTCGCCTGTGACTCATGGGCAGGGAGAGCTGCTGCCTGCCGGCCCTTGCACCACCACCCCTCCACCCGTGTGGGAGCTGCCTCCCCGGAAGTCTTCTGCACCTGCCGTTTACCTGTCTCTGCGCTCATCTCTGGCGTCCTACAGAGGAGGCCAGGTTGCTGGGATTGACTCAGGTTCTTCCTGCACTCTGAGAGCCGGGCCCTGCCCTGTGTGTCTTTAGTCCCGTTCTCACCTTCTTACCATAACTGTTGTTATTATTTATTACATCTGTATTTTTAAGTCTACTGTGCATCAGACACATATTAAGAACTTTAATACAGAGTTTCTTATTCAATCTGATGTTCATAACTATCCTAAGAGTAGGCATTATTACCCACATCCACTTACTGGAAAAAAGGTTTTCATGCATCAGTTTTTGGGCCCAGAAGCGTCTGATCTACACAGTCAAAGAGTGTTTCCTGCACAGCAATCACTAGATAAGTATTTGTTCAATGGACGCCAAAGTAATTAAATCACTTAATGGGCTATAGTTGAGCAGATAAAAACATGTAAGTTACTATGTGTATTATTAAATATTTGTATTATTAAAACATTTGTATTATTAAATTTGTATCAAGATATATTATGCTAAGCATTTTACATGTAGCATCTCATTTAATTCTCACAATTCTGAGGTAAGTATTATCATAATTCCCACATTACAAATGAAACATAGGTGAAGTAACTTACTCAAGATCTCACAACTAACAAAAAGCTAAACCAAGCCTAAAACACAAATCCTTGATTCCAAAGGCAGTGTTTTGAACAGCTGTTCTGTCCTGCCTCCCTTAATTCATGAGGGCTTCTGAGGTTTGAGGCTAATTGCATGACAGGCACTCAGTAATCATTGTGCCTGTCATAGCACTGCAAATTTTAACCAGGCTGAAACAGGAAAAATAAACCACTGAACATGAATGTCCCAATTTTTAAAATTTTTTCCAGTTTATTCAGCATATCACTACTTATGCAATAATGTGAAGAGCCAAAATAGAATGTGAGAACACAAAATTAATATTCAGAATGTAAATGGAAGAAATAATGAACTTGTTCCACGCATATCCTCCAAGCCAAAAAGTAAAAACTAGTTCAAACCAATCCCTTCTACGACTTGTTAATGGCGTGCTGAAGACATTAACAATGGTACTAATGAATCCCATAGCTGAAGAGCTATGTGTTAATTGGAATAATAAAGTACACTGGTGGTTCATTTGTGAACTCCTCTGGGGTAGAAGCTGGTGGAAACCATACAAACATCTCAAAGTTGCAAAAACACTGCCACCATTTGCCATAGTCACCATTAAAGGTAGCAAAGTAAATCAACAAAAGAAGTAATAAACAATAATTAACAGCTTTCTATGATCAACTTTAAACAAGGCCCAAGGTGTCTCTAGCTCACATAGAAGGAAGTAGAAGAGGAAAGACAAAATGGGGGTGAGGGTGGAAAAATGGGTCAAATGTTGAAAGCGAGCAGAAGACATCACAAGAGAGGGGAGCCAAGGTGAGCAGGGAGTGCATGTGGCTTAAGGTAGGGTCAGCCACAGAAGACACTGCAGGCCAGAGGGCGCAGAGTCAGAGGAACAAGCAAAGGAAGAAAGAGTGTGAACGGGAGCAGGGGTAACAGAGAAGTGCGCGTTGCCTCGAGGAGCAAAGGTGACTAGGAAAAGACGCCAAGAGAGAAGACCCGAGAATATCACAGCACCAGGGTACGGAAAACGTTCTAATTCTCTATGTCATAACTACCTCTGAAAAGAATCGGAAGCAATTAATACGAGGAAGAAAGGAGAGAGAAAAACCTACAGAAGACTATTGAAATTGAGAAAAATACTGATTCTGAGTTCCCTGGCAGCCAAGGCAAAGAGGGAAGCCTAGCAGTACACTGAAAGGAAGTAAATCAAAGCACACTTCTGAACGGAGGGAAGGAGTGATGACACGATGGGAAAGGACAGGAACAGGCCGTGGGCAAGAAAGGAAAGAAGGGGTGGTGGGAGCGAAGTGGCACTGGGTGGGAGGAAAGGAATGGTTGACAAGAGGGAAGCCCAACTGTGTCAGGGCGTAGCCGCCACCCCAGGCCACACCGCGGGAATGCGGAAGCACCCCCCTGCCCCCCACAGCTGAACATTGTGCGTGGCACTGAATCTGAAAGCCTCCTGTCTGGTGTGGACGCATGCTGCTCGTGTGTGCAGACGTCGTGCATGGCACTTGTAAGCCACGTGGTCTTCGAGGAAGCGCTGATGATTTCAAAAGGGCGCCCTCCCCGCTGGAGGAAGGGGCTGGAGGCACAGGGCTGGGAGAGGCTGGCGCAGTTCACAGACCTGGGAAACAGGTGGTGGGGATGCCGAAGGCAAACTGGCACCACAACCGGTCGAGGCGTGATTTTGAAAACCTCCCATTACAAATATATACTTTTCAAGATGATGCTGGGTAACGTGACTCGTGAAAAACCAAGCGTGTTGATATCTGGAGACATTCCAGATATCTGGAGACATTTCAGGCAGGAAGCGAGAGAACGGGGGTGACAGAAATGGGGGGAAAGAGGAGGAGGAGGAGGAGGCAAGAGCCTGGGAAGGCGCGGGCTAGCCTGGGCTGGCGGGCTAGCCTCGGCTCCGAGGGTGAAGCAGCAGGGCCTGGGGCTGGAAGAGGAACGGCGGGGGGGGGAGGCGGGGACGGGCACACCTCCAAGTTCAGCATTTCGGACTCCTCGGACTCCGCCTCGACCTCGCCCGGGTTCTCGTCTCCGTCGGCGTCCAACTCCTGGTAGCGGTGGATGAGCTGCTGGAGCAGGCGCGAGGAGACTCTCTGGGCAGGGCCTTTCGTCCTCTGCCCCATGGGAAAAGGGGACCAGCAGGGCTGACGCCCTTTTTCGGAGCGCGGCGAGAGCGACTGGGCGCCCGGCCGTGCGCCGCCCGAGCCTCTCAAGAGAAAGGACGCTCTGGACTCCTGGGGAGCGCTCCTGGAGGCCGCCATCTTGTTTGGCGAGGTTGCTAGGAGACCGCAGGCGGCGCCGCGGGGGATTCTGGGGGCTGCAGTCTCCGCGCGTGCGCGCCGTCGACACGTGCTGCGCGGCGCCTGTGACTGTCCTCCCCGGCGGTTCCCGCCAGTCCTTCCCGCCTCGCCTTTCCTGCTCCCGTCCGTCTCGTCTCCAGCTGTGTCTCTCCCCACCTCGAGCCCCCCAGAGCGTGTCCCCCGTCCCGGGCTCTGCAGGGCGCGGGGCGAAAGGCAGGGCTCCTGTCCTCACGGTCAACCGCCGACGGTCGAGAGGGACCGGGCAGGTAATCGACGTCCCCCGGCCCCAATGATTAGCCAGGTCCTGGGGGAGAGAAACTGGCAGGGGTCTAACTACCCGGAGAGAGAAAGCCGCTGTCAGGTCGGCTGTATGCGGAAACCTCTGAACATCCATTAGCTGGCCGGCAGTCGTCAAGTGGCCTGCCGCGGTCATTGTTCTCGTCTTGTTGCCCGGGTTCCCTCCGCGGTATTATAAGATACTCTTGCGAGATTACAGCACGTTATGTGATGCTGATGTGGTTTTATGAGGCCCAGCTCCCATAGCCTTAAGCTCCGCAGAGGAGGCAGTCTGTAGAAAAGCAGAATGGAAACTGTAGTAGCTATTATTGCCATAGTGATGGCAATAGAGATCCTGGCAGGGACGTCGCCCTCCTGCTTCTGGCCCTACAGGCCTTTTCTACACGCTTCGATGACAGCAGTTTCAAATACAAAATGATCCTGTCAATGGCTGTCAGGGGAGAAGGAGAAAAAATCCTTATGGACACCATCCGCTGACTATTATTTTTCTCAGTGCTTGAGGGACCCTTAAAACAGACATAAAGCTTTCAGAATTACCTTTCTTCATTATCTTGCCAGTCATAAATGTAAAGGCCACAGTGAAATTCTCTCTCTCAGGCTCATCTTGCTTATTTCTTTTTCCAGTAGGAAGTGACTCCTCCAAGGCGTTTTTCCCCCACCCTTATGTCCACAGGGCAGGCCTTCAGCTAACTGACACAAGAAACACGGGGCAGAAAGTATAAGAATGCAAACCCAGTATGTTAATTTTTTCAATAACCTAGCATTTCTAGCAAAGCAAGAAATCTATTGAGGAAAGTATCTTAAGGCAGACTTAGGACCTGTCAAAGAATAATTTTCAAAAAGTTCAAAATAGGATTTTCATTTAAAAAAAGAATACATGTGAAAGATTCTATTTAAGAAGATACAACTATATAGCCTCTGGGGTTATATAGTCTAAGTGTTTTATTTCATTTCAGCTTCACATCTACCCTCTATCCCCATTTGACAGATAAAGTCACTGAGGCTCAGGAAAGTTAAATAATTGGCCAAAATCAAGTGGCGGTGCTGAAATCCAAACCAAGAACAGTCAAGTCTTCAGTCCACTTTCAAGTATGGCTTTTGCATGTGAAAAGTTGTGAAGCAGGATAAAGGTACATCATAGAGATCTCAGTAGAAAAAACATAGCAAGACTCAAGTATAAATAAAAGAATTCACTCAGAGAATAACCTTTTAATATAGAATCACAGCATCTAAAAATCAGAAGTAACCTACAAGCCATCTTATCCCAACTTTTCTTTATTTTTTTTAGATGGAGTCTCACTCTGTCATCCAGCCTGGAGTGCAGTGGCACACTCTCGGCCACTGTAGCATCGACCCGCTGGGCTCCGGTGATCCTTCCACCTCAGCCTTCCAAGTAGCCAGAACTATAGGCACACGCTACCACGCCCAGCTGATTTTTTATTTATTGTAGAGAAGAGGTCTCACCAAGTAGCCTGGGCTGGTCTTGAACCCTCAGGCTCAGGCAATCCACTCGCCTCGGCCTCCCAAAGTGCTGGGATTACAGGCTGAGCCACTGAGCCAGGCCCCAACTTTTCTTTTTAACAGAAGGAATTGATGGTCCTTGAAGAGCAATGGCTTGCCTCAAACAGCCTACTGTCTTAGCAGCAGAACAGGAGTTAGAGTCTAGAACTCTTTTCTTTTGTTGTTTAAAAAATTTTTATTTTAAAGATGTGGGGTACAATCCAGGGCTAGGTATACAAATGGTAATTGTACAGGTAAAGTTTGGGCCTCCTTTGATTCCCATTTCACCTGGTTTGAGATCAGGTACACTTATTGATGAAGTGTGCCCCCGCCACCGGCTGTTTCCCACTATTGCCAGTCCCTTTCTTATAGCTCAATCTTTGTCCTTGCTAGTTCACCAAAATACACACAAGGCTGGACTTTTACTAATAGAATCCCTACTTTGGGATTTGGGGCATCAAAATGGAAGACATTGTCTCTATAAAACAAGTTATTTTACAAGGTAGAGAAGGCAGAATTAGGCAGAATGAGAGGAGGGGAGGGGAGGCAATATTTTGTCTAAACTCTTCTCCGTACAAAAATATCAATAATTGCTTCCATTATTCATAGCTTACTGTAAACCAGGCCTGTGCCGAGTGCTGTACACATATCTCACTTAACTATTCCAACTGCTCTCTGAGATAGGATTGATATATACCCTCTTTTCGAAGGAAAAGAATGAGGCTCAAGAATGTTAAATAATTTGCACAGTCACACAATTTGTGACTAAACTGACTTTGCAGCTCAGGTCTTCCTGATTTCTGATCCTGCTCTTCCCAGACCCAAAGCCTCTGAACTTAACCACTCATATTCCACTTTCTCCAAAAGCATAAAGTAGCTTCTCAGGAACTTATTGTGAGGCCTGCCCCAATGAGATACTGAGATGGTAGTATGATGGTAGTGTGTGTGTGTGTGTGTGTGTGTGTGTGTGTGTGTGTGTGTGTGTGCACAGGTGGGAAGACTCCAAGTTTCTAGGGCCATGGAGGTGAAGAGGGTGGGCAAAGGCAGTGGGACCTGATCACCTAGGAGAGCAGGGTCTTGAAGACCTGGGTCCTTACTCAGGGGACGAAGAAGGCAGAGGAGTCACACTACCACACTTGCGTGCCTCTTTGGAGAGGGCGTCCAGGATGGGCAGTCATGAGTCACGAGGGGAGGGCCAGAGGGGCACAGAACTTGAGTTGAAAGCAGCGTTCGTACCACTGTGCACTCCAGCCTGGGTGACAGAGTGAGACTCCAACTCAAAAAAAAAAAGAAAGAGGCGTTAACCCTCAGCATCACCTTGGTGGCAACTTCACCTCAGAGCCGCCCTTGATTCTCATGTGCCCTAACTTTTCCATGTGCGGCCAGAATGTCCCCAGTCTGGAACTGGCACCTTCTCATTGAAAACAGAAGGAACAGACAGGTGATTCCCCCCGCCATTGTCTGTATTGGGCAAGAATCCCTTGCTCGCCCCCTTTATGCACCTGTGCCCCTCCCCAACTTGGTGCAAATAAAAACAGTGCTTCTCAGTCTAGTTGAAAGGGCAGCACTTTGACCTCATGTGATTTTTTAAATGAAATTTCTCCCTGTGAAATGGGGAGAGAAGACAGACAGCAGAAGGTACCATCGATATAATAGTAATGACGAAAGCACAGCCACAGTCATGTTTATGAATAATCACTCTGGGCCAGGCTACTCTTGAGTGCTTTACACATATTCACTCATTTCAACCCTACAGGTAGCAATTAATATTATGATCCCCATGTTATAAATGAGGAAAGAGGAATAGAAAGGTCATGTAACCCCTCTACCCACTTTGTGAAACAGTGACAGAGCCAGGATTCAATGGAGAGACCCTGGCTTCCCAGTCTACATCCTTTATCAAAACACAGCTCTACTCATCAGAAGGGGACCTTAAGTCTGAGATAATCTTGTGAATTAACATTTTACCCTTTTATGCTTTTTTAAATTTGAGTCTGAGTCTCACTCTGTCACTCAGGCTAAAGTGGCACAATCATGGCCACCACAGTCTTGACATGCTGGGCTCGGGCAATCCTTCCGCCTCAGCCTTCTAAGTAGCTGGAACCACAGGCATGCACCACCATGCCTGGCTAATATTTTGCTTTATTGTAGAGATGAGGTCTCGCCAAGTTGCCCAGGCTGGTCTCGAACCCCTGGGTTCAGGCGAGAGAATCCCAAAGTGCTGGGATTACAGTGGGAGCCACCACAGCCGGCCCACCTTTTATGCTTTCTTTTTTCTTTCTATGAACAAGGAATGATTCTTCACAGGGAAGGAAGTTTATTATCTAACAAAAGCTCAGTGGAGTGTATAGACACTAAGCAAATAATTTGCACAATTACACAAATAATCACTTAGTTTCAATTGTCACAAGCCATGGAGGGAATATGTAGGAGCCACGAGAACGTCACCTGGGGTCTTGACCCAATGTGGCAGGGAGTGATCCTTTAAAACGTTAGACCAACCCTTTGAGCCTCGTGATTATGAAGAAAGCTGGGCCAAGACAGAACAACACATGAGGAATTCATTGGTCACCTTTGCAGAAGTCAGCAGCATTCAAATCATGATTGTCATAATTAATTGTGCTAATAGGCCCCAATAAAGTCCAGGTAGGACTTGACTGAGCCAAAGACTATCTGTTGTAGCAGAAATCAAAGGCATTTTGGAGGGTGCCCCACTAATAGATAACCCAGATCAGATACCAGTGTGGAGATCAAAGATAAAAACTGCAGTCTAGGAAACGTCAATCTTAAAAGCCTAAGAGACTAAAGCAGAAAAGTCAAGGCAATGAAGAATTGTTGCAAAGAAACTGCAGGCATCACGCTGTGAATAAAACCGGAACAGAGGGTAGATAAGGATTACTGAGAATTTCTGGCTCAGATTATTTTAGCAGTCAGAAGACTGGATTTCATCAGGGAAGTCACAAAGACTTAAGATCAAAATGATTAAAACAAAATCTTGTGGATGGAGATATGAGGACCAGAGGACATTATGCTAGGACGTTCAGAAGATCAAAGGTGACTCAGAGGAATTCAGGAAGAAATCACCACAGGAGCCGGTGGAAAGGCAGGTGCGTCTGCGAGACTCACGTTTTAATACCCAAAGCTTCCCAATGGCCCCGGATAATAGGGACAGAAGGAAGAGCAAACAGGTGAGAGAAACATGCCTGAAATCCGGCCATAGCCCACACCCGAGAGCATGTCCCTCATTAGAGCAAGTGTGGCCAGTGCCGCTCTGTGGAAAGGCAAGTCCTGCGGGCTCTGATGTAGGCACAGGTGGCAGTCCCCATTGTTGCCAACTGGTGACACAGCCTGGAAGGCCCGCTCCAGAGGGGTCTGTCTTGGGGCTGGGGGATACAGGGGAATTCTGGTCTTGGCCTCGTTATTCAAGGGCCCTGCATCAACAACATAAATCAGACGTCCACAGGAGACAAGTGCCACCTGACTGGTCTGGAGTTGGGTCACAGGTACTCAGGAAGGGACCCAGTTGGAGGCAGCAGCAGCCTCCACTTCCCCTTCATCTCTCTTGGCTGAGACCGCTCCCTCCTGCACCCAGATGAAGCAAAGCCCCGGGCCAGGCCAAGGGGGTTCAGAGAAAATCATCTGTCCCAAGACAGAGCTGCTCAGGGGCCCCTCGGAGCAGGCCCTCAAGCAGGAGGAGGGGGAGGGCAGGCGGGCATTCCGCAAGTGGGAAGTGGCATGGAGGCCAGGAGGCTGGCCGCGCGTGCTGCAGCTAGCCTCTGAGGAGAAATTAATACAGAGAAAACCTGCTCACAGGAGGCTGGGGAGGAGGGGGAGGGTGATGCCTTCCTGGAAGAAAAGGGCCACATGTGAGGAAGAGGATGGAATTATCAACTGTCCAAGTAGAATCGAGGGAATGAGACCTAAAGGAAGGAAAAGGGGTACACTGAGCAGTCCTGACAGCTGCCCGGAGAGGGCGGGGGCCTCCCAGTTTTACGTGAAGCCTTTTACACACAGTCAGGCTTTCCCATGTGAGGAACAGGAGCCTTTGTCACTGAAATACTGTACGTTTTAGGTACCTTTTTTTTTTAGGCTTTCACAGTATAATGTATACCTCTTTGTTTTTATTGATTTTTCTGTTATAAAGTATATTTACTCAATGTTAATAGATTCAAGGGTGCGTGTGCACGTTTGTCATGTGGATATGTTATGTACTGGTGGGGATTTGGGCATCCAGTGTGCTCATTACTCAAATAGTGAATATTGTCCTCAATAGGTAATTTTTTCAAGCCTCCCTCCCCTTGCTCCCTCCTCACTTTTGGAATCTCCAGGGTCTGTTATTTCCATTTTTATCATCTTTATGTCCAGACGTACCATGATTTAAATCCCGCTTAAACATGAGGATATGTAGTATTTGCTTTTCTGTTTCTGAGTTACTCACTTAGGATAATGGCCTCCACCTCCATCCATGTTGCTGCAAAGGACATGATTTAATTCTTTTTTATGGCTGCATAGTATCCCCTGGTGATATGTACCACATTTTCTTTATCCAGTCAACTACTGGTGGGCACTTAGTGGGCTCCATGACCGTACTATTTAAGTAGTGCTCAATGAACACAAGCGCAGGTGTTTTTTGATGTAATGATATCTTTTCCTTTGGGTAGACGCTTAGCAGTGGGATTGCTGGGTTGAGTGGGAGTTCTGTTTTTAGTTCTTTGAGAAATCTCCACTCTGTTTTCCATAGAGGCTGAACTAGTTACATTCCTACCAGCAGTGGATAAGTGTGCCCTTTGTTTTGCAGCCACACCAACATCTGTTGTTCTCTGACTTTTTAATAGCAGTCATTCTGAGTGGTGCAAAATGGTATCTCCGTGTGGTTTTAGTTTGCATTTCTCTGATGATTAGTGATGCTGAGCATTTTTTATGGGTTTGTAGGCACCTTATACAACTTCCACTCATGTTATGGCCAAAGTTTTCAGCTGCCTTTCTTCACTGAGGGGCTTCTCTTTCTTGCAGAAAGGGCCCCGCACACAGTGGGTGCTTTATCAACATGCATGATCATTAAACATCCTCACTTACAATGATTATACTGAATGCTGTTGCTACTTCATTCCTCCTGAGCGAAATGACATCTGTGTAGATGAGTGTTTGGAATTAAATGAACAGGACACCTGTCTCACAAAGGAGAGCCTGGATTCTGAAGCCTGCAAAGGAATGCAGAGATACAAGCCTGCATTCAAAGGGCATAGCAGGATGTCTTTAGAGTCAGGCCTGGGTTTTAACCCACACCAGTGTGAATGCCAACCTCACAGGGTCACGGGGAGACCTACAGAGGATGTGTGTCAAGTCAGCTGGCATGGTGAAAAGCAGGCTCAGCCACCAGTTCTCTCCAGTCCAGGGTGCACGACTCTTGAACGGTGACCCTGTAGCTCCTCCCACCAAGAGGTGGAGTCTGTTTCTCCATCCCTGGATTCTGGGCGGGGCTATGAAGCTGGTTTCAGTCAACAGAGCAGTAGCAAACATGGCACTGACTTGAAAACATTTGGGCATTGGCTGCTGTTTCTCATTGCTCTTGGGAACGCTGTGACCACCCTGTGAAGGAGCTTGGGTAGCCTGCTACCCATGAGTCATGAGTCATGAGAGGCACTGGCCCAGTCTCCCCTGTGACCTTGGCCATCTTCTTCCCACTGCCAGTCGTGGGGATGAAGCCAGCCTAAATCATCCAGTGCCCCGACTTGCCAACTTGAGGGAACACAGCAGAATCAGCTGAGAGGACTCAGACCACAACTGCCCGGTCAGCCCGAAGAATCATGAGCTAAATAAATGGTTGACTTGAGTCACTGGGATCTAGGATGGCTTGAGAGGTGGCAAAATTTAGCTCACATATATGATGTCTGGATCGCCTATAGTCCCATCCAACTGGCTAGTAACAGATTGAGGCTAGAATCTCTATTTTCTGACTCTCACTGAAGTGACTAATTTTACATTAGCCTTTGCTGGTGTCAGCACTATCTTCCAAAATAAACACATCTTTGCTGCTATCAAAGACCAAAAGTGAAGCTGCAAATCTTTCTTTTTTTTTTTTTTTT